>NW_017257294.1:1234678-1280767 GCF_001594055.1 Mycetomoellerius zeteki
GAAGGAGAAGAAACATAAGACAGATACGCGTGTTGACCGAATTGTTGAGTTCGATTGAGAACAAAGAAACACGATGGATCCTTATTCATTGAGGTGAGAATATATTATTTATATAAGTTTATTCCCGTCGAAGAGTTCGCCATTACAAAACATCGAGCAGGACATTTATGCTTCGATTGTCTCGCTGAATCAATATTCTCGTCGAGGTACTTTCTGTGATTTATAAATTCTACACGAAAAGAATAATTTTGTTTAAGTATCTAAAAGATTAGCTAGATACTGGACATAATGAGCAATACTGCAAAAGGTTTTGATATTCTACCTTGTTTGTCCTATATAATTAGTTTGATTAGGTTTAAACATCCGGTTTCATCAATGTAAGATTAACTTTAATCTCCGTTCAACTTTTTATCTTTTTCTAATTCTAAGAATTCTTACAATAATTCTTAGAATTAGAAAAAGATAAACAGTAAGTTAAGCCGAGATTAAAGTTAATTACATTGCGCATTGGTGAAATCAGGTAAACAAAATTATTTTCAGATTTATGTGTCCAGCGAAATTTTTAAATACTTTAGCAAAACCGTTTTTTCCGTAAATGATTAATATAAAAGTGTAGCAAGCATTTAAAGATGACAAGCGAAACGAACGGTGAACTTCGATGACGGATCCAGATGTAGACAATAATCTCGAATTTATGTGAATTCTTTGGATTTCGATAAGAAATACAAAAGATTTTATTTTTATTAGAAAAGGGAACTGACGTTGAATAAATAAGCATTAATAAAAATTCATTTGTACGAGAACGATCAATTAAAAGCTTTGAATTAAGATCGTAAGAATTTTTCTTTGTTGAGGCATGTGATACGTAACACATGGCAAAACTCTGAAGTATATAGCTCTTTTATAGGTTGTAATCTGAAAAAATATTTTTTTACCTCAACTTGTCTTATCGTTGTTGAAAAGAACATAAATCTTAAAATATCTAATCTTCGTATTAATTTAGATATTGAGTATTTTTTACACAGTTTTTTTTCACAAATTTCTTAGAAACCTTTTTTTTTTTATTTATGGAGAAAATAAACCTTTAAGGGCCACTTCGACCAACTCTAATTAACTTTAATCGACGATCAGAAATTGACCAATTGCATTTATCAACGAGAGATTGGCCAATTCCATAATGGATTATCAAATAGTTAATAGTTTATCAAATAGTTAATAGGAATTGGGATCGAAGTGGCCCTTAAA
Source organism: Mycetomoellerius zeteki (assembly GCF_001594055.1). NCBI lineage: Eukaryota > Metazoa > Arthropoda > Insecta > Hymenoptera > Formicidae > Mycetomoellerius > Mycetomoellerius zeteki. Next base: position 1,235,924 of record NW_017257294.1, read on the forward strand.
GATATGCAGTAATCTATATACAGGGTGAGTCATTTTAAGTGACAGATCCAAATATCTCCAAAAATACGTCAGATACAAAAAAATGGTTAGGCAAAAATTGTAGAGGACAACGGGGGACATCTAACTGTGCCAACAGTTTTTATCTTCAGGTCGATTTTCAAGATTATTTGAAGGTCATGATATTTTATGTCAATATGTGTCACAATGAAATATAAAATATCTCGTAAACTATTGGTTTTTTGATATCGCTACCTTAATACTTTTATATGCAGAATAATTAGAGGAATCATATTATGTAAAAAAATTCATATAATTCCATTTAAAAAAATGATCATGACCTTCAAATAACCTTGAAAATCGACCTGAAGATAAAAACTGTTGGCACAGTTAGATGTCCCCCGTTGTCCTCTACAATTTTTGCCTAACCATTTTTTTGTATCTGGCGTATTTTTAGAGATATTTGGATCTGTCACTTAAAATGACTCACCCTGTATATTGATATTTCATTTCAATCGACATTTCCATGTCTATACACAAAAAAAATTCTCCCAAATATCTTCGCATTAGTTCAGGTATTCTTACAAGTATTCTTTAGAAAATTTAGGAGGTATCTTCCCAAAAAGTTCTTTCTTTTGTATTTTGGCAGAAAAACCTTGAGGTACCTAATCTCGACAGCCTAATTGTTGTTTTAAGACCCTCGAAAATTTCTTTGAAATGAATTCCTTGCTTTTATTTCCATCATAGAAATGCAGGAAATATATTTAGTTTCGAATACAACTAAATACGCGAACGTCGTAAAGTCGTAAGAAAAATTCCGTCTGATTATTATCATACCTAAGTGTTAAGATATGATTTTAAATCGAGAAAAACATGATGGATGTCTTTCAAACGCTGACGACTTTCTGCTTGCGGCTACTTTAATAGGAAGACTTATTCGAGAAATCAGTTTCATTGACGTGAAGCTGAAGTATTATTAAGAGATATGACTCAAATTGTAATTTGATTTCGTCGCGTTCTTTATAATTACATAAATAGAAAGAGTTATGCGAATTATTTGAAAAGATCTCAAAGAGCGATATGTCAAAACTGAAATTAAAGCGTATGAAAGAAGCAAGATAATTATGTTCTGCTAATTTAAAAATTTAGATATCGGCAAGTATAAAAGTGGATAGCTAAAATCATTGTTGATAAAGCAACGATTTTCGAATTTAAATTGTTGAGTTTTATTTCAAATTTTAAAATAGCGAATAATTCAATAATAAAATAATAAATCAAAGTTGGAACATGCCAATAATACACAAAGCTCATTAAATAAAATAATAAGCAAAGCTTTTATTAAAGCAAAGTTTATAATAAAATAATAATCAATCTACTAATAAAATAACAATTTAATAATTTTGAATTATCAATATCGAGATAAAAGAGATTGAAGGACCCAATCATGCTCAAATCAATGCCTCAAGTGAGTAAAGTATAGATAAAATTTTTCATTTATTGACAATAGATTTTGAGATTGCAGTCAAAAGGAGGACTCGCGAATGGACACTCGATTGCGAGATCGTTCACCAGTTAATCTTTGACCCCGAATTAATGCATGTGACGTTAGTTTCTCGTGACAAATTGTCTCTCGAATGTCGCAAAAAAGTCGGAGTTACATTGGAAGTTTGTGGATATTTCTTCCCCACGTGCATCGTAATCGCGAATATAAGCGCTTCGATTTTCAAAATCTTCAAAAAACTGGTCAGTATGAAGAGAAAGGTTGTTTTCAAATCGATGACATTTATAAAATTTACATACTCGGCGTGAATAAGCTTGAAATAAATTAAAAAATCCTTTTAATTTGCGTTTTGATACAAGAGCCATGTGTAAATCATGTGAAATCGATGATGTAATATGTAACTCGTGTGCGTGATCGTTGCACAGAAAATGATCATCCTTAGTCGGAATGAAAGGAAATTGCGTTATGAAGTAAGTATTCTCGTGAGTGTTTCATACAGGAAACGCGGATTTGGTTGCGTTCATCTCGCAAATTTTATTATCGGGCTACGAACTGTTTAATCGATAGGATAACAGGTAGGAAAATGTATTCTCAATAAACGTATGTAGGCGATGTGACACTTTGTGCCTTATCACGAGATCACACTTAATATAATTCGATTGCTTACACAGATCCAGGAATTTTGTAATTTAATCGTGCTTTCATCGATATTAGATCTATTTATCGCATCATATATGGGCGTTATCGATAACGGCGTTTAATGTAATATGACATTCGTAAAATTCGTAACTATTCACCTGCGTGTTTTGCATTGCAAATTGTCCTTTTTATACATTTGATTTCTGTCTTGATTCAGATTTTGATTTTCGCATATTAACGAGATATATTCGCGTAGAATAAAATATGTTGACCGGAAAACAGCAACTAAGACACAAGCCAAGACATGTCCACGATTTATTTGTCTGCTTATGTCACGCTAGCATTATTACTATCTTTGTTGAATCAGGGCCAAGGTTAATGCCGTGAGTGGTTACGCCACTTCGAATAACGCGTCTACTTTTAGCCGACGCAACCGTAAAATGATCCCGCGAAAGATCCTTCCAAACAGTAGCAGCGATTCGCGACGACAGAATCCGCGTGGAATAATAAATCCGCTGTTATCAAAGACTGCAATCGTAACATATTATAAAGCTTGGTTCCACAACTCACGGTTAACTCTTAACCAAATTCAATCTAGTCCTCATCTCTTTCCATTTCTTGAATTGGAAAGAGATGAGAAATAAGTTGAATTAATCAGATCATTAAAAATTAATTGTGAGTTGTGGAAATGGGTCTAAAATAATTTAAAAAAAAAATGCAAGCAGTTAAATAAGCAAGAAATGCCGTCATAAGCCCCGTGAATGAAGATAAACCCCAACAACACGCAAAGTACGTAGTCAGCTGTAGTAATTAGTCCCCCCCGATGACGACATGTAGCGAAGTGAAATGGCTACCCCGCCTTTCGTTCATGGGAAATGTCAAACGGCTCTTGCCGCAAGCGCACGCTTGTAATAACAATGCAACTATTGCGGAAGTGGTATAAAAAATTTACATGATGTATAGACCGCCGTAAAAGATGTAAAGTGACCACCTTGTGTCTGCATGAGTCGACATGTCTTCATAAATAGAATCGATATTTTAAGAGCCAACAATTTACTTACATACGTCTGCCACGTACCGCACGCAGAAAAAAATTTGCAGATTTTAAATAAATATTTACTCCAATAGTACTAACGAAATATTTACTAAATGTAAACATATATTTTGATTTAAACATAACTGTCTTATTTTGAATAAATATTTATTATAATACTAACGAAATAAATATTTCGTTAGTATTATTGAAGTAAATATTTATTTAAAATCTGCAAATTTTTTTTTCGGTGCACGAATTCCACGAAAACCTCGGTATTGTCGCGATATGTATTGACTTAACTTATTGTTAGTAGAAGAAATCACGAGCCACACTGAATAAAGAATGTAGCCCGTGAATAACAATTTTGGTCTGGCCTTCTGAGAGAACCCTATTCTGGGTATCAGAAAAATGAGGACCGGCATGACAACGAGTTGTATTTAGTTCAAGTATCTAAGCATATTGTTCGCGAAGAACACCGGTTCAGCGAGTGTAAACTTTGGACCCAGAGATAAGTTTCTTCGATTTAAAGAAATGTTTCTTTGCTATACGGTTAAAGAAAAAATTATTTTCAAATCAAAGAAATGACGTTCAAATCAAAGAAATTTTTTCTTTAACCGTATAGCAAAAAAACATTTCTTTGAATGAAAGAAACCTTTCTCTGGGTGTGTGGATTTGCTTCGCGAATATGAGTCAATTTGAGATTTTTCTACTCACTTCGTGCGATAAAGCGCACGGTATACGAATGCAAAACATTTTTGAGTTTCGAATTCAGCTCTTAAATAAAATATTGAACATCTGGATATAGGATAATCAAATATTTAATTGAGGCAGTTTTATTCAGTATTCTGCATTGCGCGTACTTTTCGTATGATGTTCGGAGAAGTTACGAGCGTGACCTTATCGAAAATAGATTCGTGACGAGAAAGAAAATGACGAACTTAAAACTATTTTAAGAAAATATTAAGCAAAAAATAATGCATTATGAAAATCATTGTGTTCCCTGACGTATAATCGCAGTAATTGCGATGATTGAGGAACATAGTCATTATCTGTATGTATGGATTTCTTAATGATATAATCACCGCAATATATATATGATTTTATCTCCGTCGAATAAATGAAAACGTTTCGACCTTGAAGGCATAATAAAAATCCAATTCCGTAGAAAAATTATCATTTTTTAAATTGGATATAAAAATAATTTGTAATAACATGTACTGTATTAATTGATTACCTACATTATATTTATTACTTATCACATAAGGGAGAGAGCAATATTCAAAGTACACTGAAAAAAATGCATGTAATTTTACATGGAAATTGTATGTATATGGCTGGAAAATTATCTAAATTACATAAATATGCTTAGAAATTTACTGGAAATTGTAAATTTCCAATCATATTTAGGCAATTTTCCAGTCATGAACATGTAATTTCCATGTAAAATTACATACATTTTTTTCAGTGTAGTACATAATTGTTTAAAATCTTTATACATGAAAATTTTGTGGAGTTGCATAATGAGTTGAAAAATGTAGAAACTGTTTTCATAAAAAATTTTATATCTAATATATAATCTATATAGCACCGTAAAATACTATTTGATTGAATTGTCTAATACAAAGTAATCATTGGAATTTAAAAAAATACTTGATGAAACTTGATGAAACTAAACCTAAAAAGAGCTGTTATAAATAGATTTGTTAAACTGTAATCTGTTTGCCTTCCAACTTGTTAAAGTCACGGCTAGAAACCAGATTCAACTGTGTTCAATAATATGACAATTAACGCGCGTTAATTCGCATGAAGTGTATAATTGTATCTAACCAAGATCGTCGCTTTTTAACTGAGAACAAACGTTCATTTAACGAGAAGCGTTTTTAAACGTTTTATTCGTGTAAATTAATTGTTAGCTAAGTGCCCGTGTGAAGAAAATTGTCATTCTTAGAAAGACTCATGGTCAAACTTGCAATATAAAAATTAAAATTCATATTATTAATTAATGATGAATAATATATTCTGGATATTTAATATACAGAGTGTCCCACTTAAGACCGGCCACCCGAATAACACTCACAGTTTTCAAGATAGGAAGAAATGCTTGAAATAAAAATTGTTTGGTTTCGAGAGGGGCATCGCATGAAGATGAACATTTTTTCTCAGGTGGCGGCGCCTAGAAAATTTGAAGGTCAACTTCATTTTTTTAAATGGAATTATATGAATTCTTTTACATAATATGATTCCTTTAATTATTCTGCATATAAAAGTATTAAGGTAGCAATATAAAAAAACCAATAGTTTACGAGATATTTTATATCTTGCGTTCGTAGTTTATGCCGTAAGCGTTCTTGCGTAATCAATAATTAGACATGTTATGAGAAAATAAACTCAGATTAGCTGTCCGTTGCATGAAAAATTTACTAACTTCTTATATACTGAAGATGGCCTAATTTAAGGCCGAAACGTCTATATTTAATATTATGTGTAATTCGACTATATTTTATTGTAAATCAAATATAAAATACTACTATCTTGCGTTCGTGGTTTATGCCCTTTATCTTTTCGTTTTTAAATTTATACTATGTATTAACATTTATTGTTTAAATATCCGAATTTTAAAAAAGCTATAAGTCAACAATAAGACAATAGTTAAAAGAAGGGCTACGAGCCAGTTACAACATAAAGAATATTTAATAAACTTTCATACATACAAACGTTTCGATACCGATCGGGTCATCTTCAATGTAAACAACAAGCAATAATACATAAATTATCAGAATATTCGATCAACAATAAGAGTTATTCATTTAATAAACATAATTTCTTTACCCCCACCCCCCCCCCCCCCGTATATATTTTACATCAATTTTTCTCCTTTTGTTTCGTAATGACACAAGATTATTAATTTTATTGCTATAGATAAATTTTATTGCAAATAAATATCACAAGTACGACAATTGTACTTGAAACTGCATGTGAAAATTTGGAACTATTACGAAGGACACGCTGTTAAACAGTTTAGCTGGACAGCTGTTAGACCTATTTCAGAGAGAAACCAGTTTCCGTAATTCATGTAATAGGTTTGAAGCTTAGGAAATGTTTACGAGAGAAAACAGAAATCGATAAACACATATCTTTACTTAATATAAGTTGTGTTGCTTCTAAAAATTACGTGGCTTTTTCGTACGTCAAGCTGCGAGCGAAATAGCGCCATAAATACAGCATTGGCTTGTTGCAACTTCGTAATAGATTAGACATTTTTACTGAACTGTTTAGAAACATGTGTCAAATAAAAAATAAAATCGAGAATAGAATAGAAAAATATTGATAAAAATCGATTGCAAAAATAGCGTGTACGGAAAGAACGATTTTGCTGATGTATACAAAAATTTAGTCACAGATCTAAAAATAATTACTTAGAAATTTCGAGCATAATGAACAGCACTGCAAAACAGTTTTTACAACCAGTTTAAGTGTCTTACATTTAAACTTATATAGCATTATCAAGCATAAATGTTATATTTATCAATAAAAAATAAATCATCGCGTGTTGTCAAGAAGTTGTTATCAAGAAATGTTCAAGTATCATTTATTGCAACATTACAACGGATGTGACACAACTTAATCGTATCAGTTTGTATTTAATTTAATTTTAAGGACTATGCATTGCTATCGATTGTGAATTGCGTTTTGATATACGAAACTCGCGAGAAATCAAAACACATAGCCGAGGATATTATCGGCGTGATAAATATTTATGGACTGTAACCATGATTTAAATGAACACAGACAAGATGATATGTTGCGTCGTCACTTAAATGGCATGCCAAAACATCGAACGCGCGCGTGACACATAAGTATAACAATTATCGTAAATTGCAATGAGTTCGAAAAAAAAAATACGAAAAACAGTAAAAAATGAGCCGGTAAAATTCGCGTCAGTACTAACAACGTTAGTTCTTGGTTTATTTGTGACGATCGATGACACCCTATTGTGTTTCAGCGTGGAGCGAGAGGCGTCGAAGAACATCGAAGAAAATGAGCGAGAGTGCTTTAAAGATGCGATCGTCTCGAGCCGGAGTCTCAACAAAGGTTTCGTCGAACCGACGAACCTTAGAAATGCCATCCGAGAGGTATCAATTATATATTCCAAGAAGAGAGAGGATAATTACTTCGTTCTATTTTCGAGTGATAACACGTTTTCCATGAAAGAAAAGCTTTACAAAAGCTACGTAGAAAGAACGGAAGAAATTTTGCTGAAATATCCAAAAATTTAGCTAGACATGAATCTGAAAATTATTTCGGGTCGACCATCAAAGTAATTATAACGTTCAAACAAGTTGTTAGAATGTTAAAACTTTTTGTAGCGTTGTTATCAATGCTTACATATTTTCTGTAATTATTTTAATGATCCAACAAAATTACTTTTAGATCTGTATTTAGTAAAATGTGTATTTAGTAAGATCTGTATTTAGTAAAATTTTTAGATACTTTAGCAAAACCATTTTTCCGTATATGACCTTCTGCTTAAATAGTATTTGATCATTAAATTAGATTTAATAACAGAATTTTTTTTGCATTCTGGTTAATAATATATATTTTTTTAAATAATATCTTTTGAGAAAAATTTATCGACATCTTAGGGTGCGTTCGGAGAGACACTATACGTGCTATTTAACGCTACAAACTGTTCGTGGAGCTGCAGATAGCGCTAACAAACACGATGGTGATGTCACTAATAGCGTTTTTCACTGGCAGAGCTGGTGCGCACTCAATACACTTTAAAGCCGTTGTACAATCGATGTAAAAATGTACGTTCAATAAAAATATAGAAACGAATTAAACCGCGAAATCCTCAATATATTTTATTGTGATATTTGATAAAATATACAATATACAATTAATAAAATATACATATTTTATTAAGATATCTCACTTTTACATTCAAATTAAGTTAGTGTAGTTTTACTGTTAGTGTAGTTTTAGTGTAGCTTTAATATGCACTGAGTGCGCACCAGTTTTGCCAGTGAAAAACGCTATAATGGTAGTGTGTTACGTCACAACTGCGCGCTATCAACGCTATTCCTTCCAAGGTAGTGTATTGGTAGCGTTAGCGTTTGCAAGCTCTGTGAACAGCACTGCTGTATTATCGCACATAGGTCGAATGTTGTTTTAACAATCGTTATAGTTTATATACGTTCCTAAGTTGTCCATAGGTTCTCTGTACATTAAAATTTAGGCTGTGTTTCATAAAATGGCGTCTACAATAAAATTTTAAAGCGTAAAATTTAAGCTTTAAACCTTAAGCCATAAGAAATTGATTAATCACGGTCGAATGAGGAAAACACTCGAATTTTACGCCATAAAATCTCATTGTAGACACCGCTTTATTCACTGCGAGTACTATAGACTTATTACGTACGTTTACTCTACGAAATTGTAAAGGGAGAAAAGTTTAGTCGGTGTCGTCGATGCTTGGGAACAAAATCCTCTACATTAAACGCTACCAACGCTCGTTAGAATCGTTCATGGAACTTACCAACGTTATTGGCTCTACGAACAGTGTTGGTAGCGTTTGCGTCCATAGCGCGAATAATGTCTCCCTGAACGCACCCTTAAAGAAATTATAATGAAAAGATATTCAAATAAAAAAATGAGTTCGTTCTCGTTCATTCGTTTGTTTCGCGGATCTTAAAAGTATCACAATAAAGTAGAAAGCCAAGGTGAAATGTGCAATTTGCGGAAACTGCACAACGCTTTTCAACCTTCGCAGATTGCTGCCTGCATCATCGCAGCGTCTTTCCACATAGCGGTGGGCTTCACCATGGCATATTCAGCAACTCTCATTCCTCATCTCGAGAAGGAAAACGCGAAGGTACATGCTACGCGCGAACAAACTTCCTGGATAGGTGAGTACAAATATATGTATTGCACAAATATATGTATATGTGGCAGTAAAGATAAAAGTGATAATAGTGTAATGTGTCGCAAATCGCTTTATTCAACTTAGAGATTACTCACGTAATATCAATTACGAATTATGATAATCACTTGATCGTCTCTTTCTGTGAATAATACAATCATAAGTACTCAAAACAATGACGATGCGAGATAATAATCTACTTATAGTAGTTATAGTTATATAAGTTAGATACGTTTATCGTAAAATAAATGAGCTATTATAAATGTAGCGTCAGTTTCGCGCAAAATTAATATCGACAGTTAGTTATCTTCTCTTATTGACAAAGTATGGTCACAAGAGTATTACGTAAAAGTTGTAATTATCAGAAGAAAACTACGTGACGTTGCCGTGCGTGTCTGTGTTGCATGAGAGGCAGTTGCCCGTTCGATCTTCGTGCTCTGATTAAATTCGCGTTACGCAAGATCAATCTAAGCTCATCGGCATAGCAATCTTCTCGCGACAACGGAGAAGATTGTTTTTTTCCTATACCTATACAAATTTTCAGTCTAGCTAATCGAGCTCTTGTGTTATCGATCATTCGAATATGATTTTATTGAGACGTATTCAAGCAGAACGAAAGTTATCATAAAATATCATCAAAATGGCTTCAAAATGATTATTAAATTATTTTTCGACCACTCACGATTCGCTTTAACGTCATTTTGACGTTAAAATAACATTAACTTAGTCACGATTTAATGTTATTCTAATGTTATCGTGATATGTTCTGCATATGTAAAAAATTAAAAAGTAGCTGTTATACGATAATCTGGAAAAATATACCTAAAAATACGTAAGGCACTAGATATGTACACTGTTAAAAATGTCATGAAATTTCATGAACTTTTAATATACAATGGTAAATGATATTTAATGTATATGTTAATGAAATTAAATTCAAGTAAATTAAAATATATAGGTGTATTGAAATTTAATATACTTTTAATATACGGAGATAAATAATATTTCAATTCACTGTGTAAATTAAGTTTAATGTATTATACATGTTCATTAAATTTTGACGCTTTCCGCGGTGATTGTGCGAAACAAACCCATCAACTGTTTTTATTGATTTCTAGACTATTTCTGGACACCCGCTTGTATCGAGATTATGATTACCAGAAAGTGCTATGTTTATTAGTGCATATTGTGAATATAAGAATGTAAGTACATCAATGTACAGCCATTGACAAAATTATTAGGCACCTTATTTATTTAACAATTTCTTCAATTTATAAGGAAATAAATAACACTATCTTTATAAATGTTATCATTTATTTCTTAAATAATCATATAAACTAATATTTGCTTGGTCCGCCATTATTTTTTATGACTTCTGCTATTCTTTTAGGTAAGCTATGTACTAATCTTTCGCATATAGTAGGTGATATTTTCTCCCATTCTTCGAAAATCGCTTTCTTGAGCTCAGTAATTGAAGTGCACTTGCGAGCGCGGACATGTTTCTTCAAATGAGCCCATAGATGCTCAATTGGATTGAGATCTGGACTCTGTGGTGGCCATTCAAATTCGTATTATTCGAAGTCGAAATGCACACTAAACAGTTTTGTACATATTATCATTTCTCTAAGAAACTTATATGCCTCAGTTGCTTGACCTTCTCACAAAGTCAGTAGCATGAAAACAACACGCAAATAGAGAGCTTATGCACATTCAGTTGTGAAAAATTTAGAAAAAGCAAGGGTGCCTAATAATTTTGTCAATGGCTGTAAGTATAATGTTGATTCTATAATGAATCGCGGTGAAATTGGTCAACAGTCGACTTGTACGACTAACAATAAGATTATAACCGATTTTCTTAAGTCTGGTCAAATTCGACTTTATTCCTTCCCATTAATTCCCTTAATCGAGCTAAATGGCTTGCTGTATAATTAACAGCTTGTAGATGGGAAAAATCATAGTCACCTATTAAGGTTAAAACTGGTTAAGACTTGAAATTTTTCTGACTCATTGTAGAATCAACATTGTACTTCCATTGATGAATTCACATTCTTATATTCTTATATGTATATGAAAGTATTATATATGCTTGTACTTTGCAGTGACTTTTAGCTGACGCTGCGATATGCGTGAAATACACACACACACACACACACACAAACACACACACACACATACATACATCCCATGTAAAAGTAATGAACATGTATATTAAATTCAATAAAAATATATATATATATTAAAAGTAACACATATGTTAATGAAATTTAAGACATCAGTAAATGAATATTCATATACAACATTCATTATTTTTCATTGACAGGCTTGAACCAAGCTTCTTTTACATGTTAATTAAAAGTTATTAAGAAATTTCTAACAGGTATTCTCATCCGCCATCTTCGTTCGACTTGATTGATAGATTATAGTACGATTAGTGACAAAGGTATATGTTAAGAAGAGCCCAAATTTTGATAAAAATACACTGAATCGATGCGTTTTCGCATAAGAATAAAGATTTAACAAGAAAAAAGTGTCTCTTTGTTCTGCGAGCCGAGATATTAATCCTTAAAGTCGACGACCATTCCGGTTAGAAAATCTGTTATAACAGTGGTTCACCATGCTTTAAAAACATAAATTCTCTGCTAAAGTAGTGAATTTGTATTTTAAAAGCAGTGAATTTGTGTTTTTAACGCGTGAACCACTGCTGTGACAGATTTCCTGATAACCCGAAAAGTCGTCCACTTTAAGGATTAATATCTCGGATATTTGCGGAGCAGAATGACACTTTTTTCTTGTCAAATTTTTATTTTTACTCGAAAACGCATCGATTTAGTGTATTTTTATCATAATTTGAGGTGAACGGACTCTTCTTAATTAACATTTACCTTTGTCACTAATCGTACTATGACAATCAAGTAGAACCAAAATGGCGGATAGGAATATCTACATATCTAATGCCTTAAAATACGCTGAACTAATAATAAAGTAAGATATAAAATACTCGTATAACGAGAAAATTCGTATGAATTAAAGAGTAAGGACGCGAAACGAGGGAGTGCAAAATAAATAATATATCGATAAATAATATATAATAATCGATCCGACCTTTCAGCCAGTCTGGCCGTCGTAAGTGCACCAGTTGGTGCCTTAATAGGGGGCTTCCTGATGGAAACGTTTGGTCGAGTGAGAACTCTGCAGATCGGTGCGATTCCCTCTTTGATCGGTTGGATCCTAATTGGCGCATCGACCAATATATCGATGTTACTAGTCGGTCGTTTGTTAACCGGATTAGCGACCGCCCTGATGACTTCGCCAGCGATCGTCTACATCACTGAGGTAGCCAGGCCGGAACTCCGTGGATCCTTGATCTCATTTGGACCAACGCTGGCATCATTCGGCATGGTGCTGTGCTATCTGAAGGGTGCTTACATAAGATGGGACATAGTCGCTTACCTCAGCACCGCCTACTCGTTTATACCCATTTTCATGGTGCAATTTCTGGTGCCAGAGTCGCCCGTCTGGCTTATCTCGAAGGGCCGCAAAGAAGATGCCAAGAAATCTCTGGACAGGTACAATTTAATCCGATTATTAAATGACAAAATTTGTATGGACATCAAGCAATAAAACTATATTGGAAAGAGTCTGATTGCATTAATTAAAATTCTAGTTAAACATGGACAAATTCGAATTTCTTGATTGATTATATTATAATTCTAATTGAGATAACCAAAATTTTGATTCATCAGAATCTTCTGGTTCGTCCATTTTTAACCAGAAATTTTGCTCAGTGTAACAATAAACGCTTTCACTTCTCACCTGAGAGCTAATAATTTGAAAACTAAACAGGAGTTGATATTTACTAATTAATTAAATTGCTCTTCAAAATAAATGTTTAAGATTGTCTCAAGGCTTTGCAGTCTCTTATTTTTAACATCCATGTAAATAATTGATAATTTTGCCTTCCGTAGGCTTTACAGGAATGAGACATCGGAAAGCAAGACATCGGTGGCTCTGGCGCAATTTACCAATATTGTGAAGGAACACGAAATTAAATTGAACGAACAACGACGGAGCAAACACGGTAGCGCGGTCAATAAATGGCGAGGATTTCTTAAACCGACTGGATGGAAACCTATGGCGATACTCTTCCTGTTCTTCTCATTTCAGCAGTTTTCCGGAATTTATATCACGCTGTTCTACGCAGTGACTTGGTTCCAAGTAATTGAAAGATATTTATATATGCATATCCAATAAATTTATGCATCTTGTTCTTCCGTATTTTATAAATTGTATTCAGTTATAATTTATGTACATTACGTAATGATAACAACTTATAATATTATGACAACGTCAAAATGACGTTAAAAAGAATTGTAATTAATTAAAAAATGACTTTCAGTAGTCATTTTGATATCATGAAAATTTGTGTTCTATTTGGAATTTTGTTTATTGATGATCGATTTATAACTGATTTTGCTGATTTATAACTGATTTATAACTGATAACACGATTTTGCTAATGTATCAAAAATTTAATTAGTTACAGATCTAAAAATAATTTTGTTTGACTATCAAAGTAATTACGTAAGAATCTCAAACATGATGAGTAATGCTGCAAAAAGTTTTAATATTCTAGCAACTAGTTTTAGTGTTTTACATTATTTTGATAGTCCAACAAAAATATTTTCGAATCTGTATACAACTAATGTTTTTAGATACTTGAGCAAAATTTCCATGTGATAACGATAGATCAGAACTTGCTACAATTTTCAGGAAGTGGGTGCGGGTGTAGATGCGTATTTAGCATCAATTTTGGTGGGCCTGACGCGTTTCCTGTGCTCCATGGTGAACACTTGGTTATTGAGGCGATACAAGAGACGATCGTTGTGTATTATATCATCCATCGGGATGGCTCTGTGTATGATCGTCTCCGGTTATTTCACGCTGAACATTAAGAACGGTGATCGCAGCGGGTTCTGGGTAAGTTCTAGGATTGTTTCTCGTATAATTTTGTTAAATTTAATTTTTAAAGCACGTGACAAAATATGACGTAATGCTCGCAGGTACCAGTGGCTTGCCTGCTACTTTACGTGTGCACATCGATGGTCGGAATGTTGACCATTCCATGGACTATGACGGCGGAATTGTTCCCGACCGAAATCCGTGGGATCGCCCATTCCATCAGTTATTCTATAGCCAATCTACTCATGTTCGCCGCGTTGCAGAGCTATAGAAGCTTGCAAGTTTTCCTAGGAGGTACGACATTTGAAATGTGTATTTATATCTCAAACTTATGATTATCATATTGTGATATCTTATTTGCAACGTCTCTTCCACATTCCAATTACTTTGATATACTTTTCTATTTTACATTTCTCTTATTCTTTTTATCTAATCGGAATGCTTAATTCAGTCATTATTTCACTAAAAATTAAGGCTAGAGAATCATGTATCTCACAAAATAGTTATATATATAGACAAACTTGGCTAAGAAAATTCTTCTATTTCAAGGTGCGTATGCGGTGCAGTATTTCTTTGCCGGCGTTTCCGTGGGGGCGGCTATTTTCGTGTGGCTATTGCTGCCGGAGACGCACGGGAAGAAGCTGTCAGAGATTGAGGAGTACTTTCACAACAATTTTCTGGCCTTGGGAGCGGAGGCGAAGGACAAGAAGCGGCGAGCCGCAAGAAGAGCTCAGCAGAAGGCGACCGAGCCGCTCAATCCGAAAACAGTACAGAACGTTTAAGCTCTCTTACTTTTCTCTTCATTCTTTTATAATGATACGCGAATTTTGTATGAACGCAGAGTTCAAGATGTCTCGGAGAAAGTGAACGAAGTATTAAAAAAAAAAAAATCATGCAACTAGCATTAATTCTTACGCGACCAATTTTCTAACTGTGTGCGATAAACCGCACACCCGAGACATATTTAGCTGCGCAAAATACCATTTTGATAAAAAATGATATAACTAGTTTATTCATTCGACGTGAATCATATCTGGCGAGACAACCGAATATTTGGAATATTTGGAAGAGTGGCACAACTTTACGAACGGGACAATAAATGAAGTGCGAAGCTAAATCTTAGCGAACATAATTTCGCGCCTCGTTGCTTTCATTTATTCTCACTTATAATTATATAATTTAGAGTTTGATCTAAACGTTCACGTGTGACACACGCGTTTTCGTACGGT
Organism: Mycetomoellerius zeteki; assembly: GCF_001594055.1. NCBI lineage: Eukaryota > Metazoa > Arthropoda > Insecta > Hymenoptera > Formicidae > Mycetomoellerius > Mycetomoellerius zeteki. The sequence goes on from NW_017257294.1 coordinate 1,251,207, forward strand.
GTATATGTATGTACGAATAAAGCGAAGCCAACGAAAAATGTTTCTCCAATGTTTCGTTCCTCGTCGAACTAGAGCTGATAAAACACGTCGAGATGTACAATATTATTAATGTAACGTTATTATGTAATGAGAGAGAAAAAAAGAGGGAGATAATACACCGCGCGGAAAAAAAATGCGAGACTTGCGTTTTTAGCAAAGAATCGTAAACGCTTCGCGCGAGAGCGTCCAAGCATAGTGCCTCCAATTTTCTTTTCCTACGAGAATTTCGCATGAGGATTATCGTTACAGTATTATAATGCCGATCTGATGTCGCGTAGATCACAGAATTGATCGCGATAAAGAATTTTCCGCTTTCTAAACTGTCACTCGTTTTTGCCGCAGTTTTACTTCAATGGCGTAACGGTTCAATCCCGGGAAGATTAAATAATTTACGATCTCTACGAACATTAACATAGACGATTTAAAACCGCGAAAATTTAATATATTAAATATTTGAATAATATATCGAGTAATCAACGAATGCGTACACTGAGAAAAAAAATTTGTTCAACTAACTGAACACATTTACACTGTTAGAAATTTTTCTTAATGACTTTTAATTAACATGTAAAGGAAGCTTGGTTTAAGTCCGTCAATGAAAAATAATGAATGTTATATATATATGAATATTCATTTACTGATGTTTTAAATTTCATTAACATATGTGTTACTTTTAATGTATATACTTTTATTGAATTTAATTTACATGTTCATTACTTTTACATGGGGTGTGTGTGTGTGTGTGTGTGTGTGTGTGTGTGTGTGTGTGTGTGTGTATATGGCAGCGTCAGCTAAAAGTCACTGTAAATTACAAGCATATATAATACTTTCATATACATATAAGATTATAAGAATGTGAACTCATCAATGGAAGTACAATGTTGATTCTACAATGAGTCAGAAAAATCTCAAATCTTAACCAGCCTTAATCTAAATAGGTGACTATGATTTTTCCCATCTACAAGCTGTTAATTATACAGCAAGTCGTTTAGCTTGAGTAATGGGAAGGAATAAAGTCGAATTTGACCAGACTTAAGAAAATCGGTTATAATCTTATTGTTAGTCGTACAAGTCAACTGTCGACCAATTTCACCGCGATTCATCGATAAGACCGACTACCGATTCATTATAGAATCAACATTATATTTACATTGATGTACTTACATTCTTATATTCACAATATGCACTAATAAACATAGCACTTTCCACGGCAATCATAATCTCGATACAAGCGGGTGTCCAGAATAGTCTAGAAATCAATAAAAAAACAGTTGATGGGTTTGTTTCACAATCGCCGCGGAAAGCACCAAAATTTAATGAACGTGTACATTAAAGTTTACTTAATTTACAGTGAATTGAAATATTATTTATCTCCGTATACTAAAAGTATATTATAAATTTCAAAATACACTTATATATTTTAATTTACTTGAATTTAATTTTATTAACATATACATTAAATATCGTTTCAGTTACGAGTGATTTAAATATCATTTACCATTGTATATTAAAAGTTCATGAAATTTCATGACATTTTTAACAGTATAGTTGTTTGGGAATTTGGTTAATTCAACAAATTTTATTTAATTGAATTTAACCTTAGTCTGCTTAATAAGCTGTTCAATGTTAAACAGACTACGGTTAAATTCGATTAAATAAAATTTGTTGAATTAATCAAATCTGCAAACAACTAAATGTGTTCAGTTAGTTGAACAATGCGATTGTGCCGCTGAAACTTTAGTCTGCGATAGATAAAAAATGTACAGCGATTTGTAGTAAATTTTTCGATCGAGCATTCCTTCTTTCTAAATACTTTGAAATAAAATCTCTCTCTAAAGAATTGATTCCTCATTAAAGAGTTCATCTCATTCTAAAGAGCGAGATTTCATTTAAAAAAATTGGAATAGTTCTCGGTGTAATATTTCGCGAATTCGCTGCGATCAAGTGAGTTTATTGAGCGGATAATTTGTTTGCGCTCAGCGTTTATTTAGGACTTTACTTAGGACAGATACTTAGATCATTCAAGAAATATTTAGTTTAACGTCATTAAGGATCATTTAGACGGAGCGAGACGTTGTTAAAAAAAGTAGCGCTCGCAACGGTGCACGGAAAGAACGATTTTGCTGAATCATAGAAGAACTAGGTTAATACAGATCTAAAAATAATTAGTTGGACCATCAAAATAATTATGTAGGATACTCGTGATAATAATTAATGCTGCAAAAATCTTAACAATTAGCTTGATCGTCTCTAATATAATTATTTAAATGGTTCAATATAATTATTTTCATCTGTATCTAGCCAGACAACACAAAATCGGGACACAAGACATCTTTTAGAGATCTTACGTCTTGATTTTGGATGTTGTCTGGATAAATAAATTTTTGAAATACTTCAACAAAACCGTTCTTTTCATGTGGTCACAAAACAGAAGAATTTACAACATTCATATTTCATTCATCGTGCGGACATTTCAACGAAAAACAGCAACATGAATACAATCACATTTGTTACTCACGTGTTGACAATCAAATTTGTAAATAAAAAATAACTCCACTGTATAATTTAATTGTAATCAAATAGTAAATCAATAAATTGTTACGTGGTTCAGATGGTTTTATACAAAATCGTTCCGTCTAAATAGACTTGAGAAAGGAAATCGTCATGTAAACCCGTGACGGACGGCACTCGTCGACAGATTGGAAGGATCCAATCGGCGAATCGAATTTTATATTTTTATACGTTGAAATACACGATATATGCCATATACGAATGTGATAAGTTACAATAAGAGACAAACCTCCTATAATTTTCGGCTCGCGTTGGCGACGTGCCGTTCCACTACGCTTTTGCAAAATAAGTTTCATCTCCGACTGATGGCCAGTTTCATCGCGATTATGGGTGATATATTCATAGTCTAATCTTATATTTAATATAATCACTCATTTTGAGAAGATTATCGATCATTATATTGATTGAATCAGTTGAATGGAATCTAAAGATTGAACTTAAGGATTCAACCTAAGACGTAAGCTCTTAGATCATAATCTTAGATCTATTTCTAGTTTCCAATTTTCTCTGAAGGACTATGAATAGCACCCTATGTTTGATCATCGTTCAATCGATCGTTCCTATAAGAACGGACGAAGAATCGATGACGCCAAGCTCGATGCAGCCGGCCATCGATTATCTACTTTTATTGCATGTGATATCGTTTTCCACTTTATTTTTTTTTTGTTTTCCCGCAAAATGGACAAACTTTAATACTTAATTTATCCGTAGCGAGAAACTTCGTATTCGTTCGCGGAAAGAGCGATACAAAAGATCTAGCGTTTTTGTGACTCGCGATACTTTTTCGATATGCTTGCGTTATAACAGTCAGAAATTTTTGAAAAGTTGACGAGACCGCTGTCGCAAAAACACGTGAATTTGGAACAACGAGAGATTTCTCCTCCGTTTTCTCTTCGTTCTGCCATTCTTCTTCATGTATACGCGATGATATTTAGGTCGATGTACATTTGTATCGTTTTACGTATCGTTATACAAGCTTCTACTACTATATACACGATGTCATTGTTTATATTAAATAGTTAATAAAGCATTTGTAATACAAAACACTCTCCTCCTACTAATTTGATTACGATCCGATAAATGGTGAGAGATTAGATCAATTGAGGGAAATAATTCTACACATTTTCGGTCACACAAAGCGGATCTTAGTGCTTAAGTATTTCAGTGCAAATTTATATAAGTATCCAATTCTGGAAATTATTTGCAGATTTTAAGATTTTTATTAACATCAAATTATTCTTATGAGATGCTTATTAGCAAAATTATTAAATTGCTTACTAATTTAATACGAAATATTACTATGTTCTGTTTCTGATTGCATAAATAGAATTATTATCCTTAATTGATTTATTCTCGTTGATTTAATACGAATTATAACCCACAGATTAGCATAGAAATAATTATCGATTATGCAATAATAATAAATGGAAATCCAGTAGCAATTTATTAGCAATATATTGACTAAATGTTATGTTGGGTTAATATTTGGGCAATATTGTGTCAATAATTATGCTACTGGGGAAATCAATCGTAGCTTAATAAATATCATACTTACGCTAATTTTTCGTAATGAAGCTTTGGTAAAAAATACGGGATTGATTAAAAAAACCAGGTTGGGACCAAATGTTTATTTCCTCAGGAAACTTTCGCAATATTCCTGATAGGTCTCGAATGAATCGGCGAGCGAACAATGACAGAAATCGTTATTGCAATTGCCAAATTACGCTACATATTTAATGCGATCTTCATTCGTATTAAAGAAAGAAAGGAAGAAACGGCAATTTGATCGCAAACGGAAATGCAGAGAGCGCTAACGACGTCTCGTATTAATGCCTTATGTAAAGTTGGCAATTACAATATCAATACAGTGGTAATATCGTCGCGATGATAGCTTATTGTTCAGATTTATCGGCGTGAAAAAAATCTCGATAGAGCTTCTCTTCGCGTTTTATTCTCTAGTATTTTATTTCTCTCCTCGGGCTTTCGTCTCTGCGTTGAGATTTATCGAGCCGGATCCGCCAGATCGAGCGCGAGAAAAAAATCTAACTATAAATCTAGAGAATACGAAATCCAAAATCAAGACATAATGCTCAGTCCACAACCTTGCTTTAAGAGACCCTAAGCCGTAAGAAATTAACCAATCACAGTCGATCATTTTTCTCATATTCAACTGTGATTGGTCAATTTCTTAAGGCTTTACGGCTTACGACCTCTTAAAGGAAGGTTGTGGACTTAGCTTAAGGCATCTTAAAGACGTCTTGTGTCTCGATTTTGGACTTTGTGTTGTCCAAAAAATTTTTACGAAAAAGTATAGAAAAACTACGTAGATTGATACAAGATTTTAGAAATTCTTAATTTTTCGTAGATATTCGCAGTGAAACGTGGAGTGTCGTTGTTTGAAGGCGAAGGATTTCTTAGTTTTTCAAACAAATAACGCCACTCTACGTCCCACTACGAATCTACGAAAAACTAAGAATTTCTAAGACCTTCCCAGATAGCAAAGCGTGTCTCAGCAAAATCTCACAAATCTGTGATTGCTTATGATGCTGACAACTTGCCATAGATTTGTCTTCAACGATTTCGGATATACCGACATTGTAACAACAATGTGCATACGTATTGTCAGCAGTTTAACAGCAAGATAACATTAATGTTATCTTGCGTTGTCGGCAATGTGACAGCATTGTATAATTTTATGCTGTATATTATTATGGCAACATGATGGCAAAGTACGAATTTTGATGATTTTAAAGTTGTCAGCAAATTACTGGCAAGTTGCTACTCAATGTTATCATATCGTGAAGGCATCAAGTTGCCAACAAATGAGGACTCAGTTGCTGCAATTCTGGTGGCAACACACACTTAGCAATCCAGCAAACGAGAAATTATTGAAAAATGTTGAAAATTATTCATTGAAGTGATGTCGAATCAAGTTTTTGAATTTTTTAAATCCGTTTTTTATCCGTTATCCGCTTGAATTAGTAATTATGGATTAGTTATTTACTTTCTGTATCTCACCTAATGTGCATAGAAATGAAACATGCGACTAATCCGGTTGAATCCATAATTACGTATTGGTATACCAATTCTTCAATACCGCACGTTAAATTCAACGCAATGAACGTGTAACTAATTTGTTCGAATTTAATGTGCGGTATTAAAGAATTTGTCTGATATGGGAGATCCATCAACTGCTAGTCACTGATCTCGGCAAGTGATATCGTCGAAAAGCACGCACTGTGGTGATAATAATAAGTCGTTGCCTCCCAAACAAAAACTCCGGTGTGATATACAGAGAAAAAATACAGAATGTGTAACATTGCGGATCCACAGCGACAAGGTAATTTCTAGACATAACTCTGGCCACGACAGTGCGGGTTATATCCGGGAGTCACCCTGTTACCGTGAATCTGTAATGTATATTCTGTGTATAATACTAGGGCTCATTCTGAAAGAAACGATTCATATATCTGTGATCATATTAGTGCTTTCCAACGATAAATCACTTTCTGATGGGATCGCAGACTAGCATTTCATTTCTGAATCTATATGAACCTACTAGAGTTCACATTATTATATTTATCTAGACGTATAGAAACGGATTCAGTATATTTAGTCTACAAAATTCAATACCTTTTTCGCGGATAACGCGGATTCGAAAACTTGATTCATACGGATTTATCCAATCCAATCCGTTCTCGTTTGCTGGGAATGCATACTTAGGCTGCGTTTCGTTATTCACTGTCAGTACTGACAATATGACGTCATAAAGTAGTACTGCAGAAGCGTTTTGAAATTACTAATAATACTTTTATGACGTTACAACGTTGCATAACGAAACGGATTTAGTAGTACTTGGTAGGACTGTAGAAATAAATAATTTTTAAATTTTGATAAAATTTGGAATTAATTATATTCATATCTTTGCGTGCTTTTTCTGCATCTACTTTATTCATTAATATGTCATAACTTTTTGACATTATCGTTTCGACATCTAAAAAACAAATTTTTTCCTGATTTCCCATTTCGTTGAATTTCGCTATCTTTTTACTGCGATTACCTGACCTCGCCAGTCGCAGTAATAGAAATAGGAAGTGACGCAAAAATTTATGACGTCATATAAACGCAAAAGTATATTGGAAGTTTACTGCGATATATTTTGGAATGGCATGTGCAATGCTGCCAGTACTGACAGTGAATAATGAAACGCAGCCTTAGCAAGCAATATGCCAGCAACAAGACAAACACGTTGCTATCTGGGTTAAAGTGTCTTATTGTCTCAATCTATGTAGTTTTTCGTAAAAATTTTTTCGCCAGGGAACGTCTAACAACGATAAACGTGCTTACGACACAAATGCAATGAAGAACAGCTCCGATCTCGAGGATCCACTATCGGGACGGTCGTAATTATAACTGTCACAAGATTGCCACGCAATTTACAAACAAATCGACTATAAGTAATAGAAATTTGACATTTCCTTCTCGGTAATTTGGACATTTCATTAATTTGCAGTGTGTGACTCTATGGCGAAATAATTAATCTCGATTAGATCTCTCGTTTTCAGGCGCATGTCGCGCTCATAATTACCAAAATATTGTCCACGCTAATTAACGTAATTAACGGGATGAATAACGATAGTACTCACATCTACGACATCGTGGCTCGAGGAAGCACTTCTTTGCACGCATTATTGAAGCACACGTGCGAAAGATAAACTCAAAGATGCGTCGCGAACGGACTGAACTTGCGTGAGATCCGTTCGATTTGAAGTTATGTGATTTCGTGCATCGACGTCAACTTCATGATGCTTCAGGGCAAAAAAGCGGAACATTCGAATTCCAAAACTAAAACAGACGTAATCCAATCTAATCAGATTCTTGGGCCGATATTCATAATCGATTCTTATATTTAAGACTGTCTTAAATGTCTTAAGATATGATAAAAACAATCACAGAGCCGTATTAGCATCTTATAACACATTACTTAAGACGGTTTTGAAATAAGAATCGATTATGAATATCGGCCTAAGAATCTGATTAGATTGGATTACGTCTGTTTTAGTTTTGGAAAATCGGCCTCGAAAACAGAATATTTCTCCTCGACTAAAAATTAAACTGCATGATTCATAATACATAATGCAACATATTATAAGGAACGTTCTTTGAAAATTTTACTAAGCTTTTCCAGATTTTTACATATATCGAATTCGCAGCAAGAAAAGATGTGTCTCACGCCCCTTTAATATGTCAAATATGATATATATTAAACATAATCGAACATATGTAAAATTTTCATAGCAACAAAGACGCAATAATTAGACGCAATAATTAGTAATTACAATACATTCTTTGTTTCATTCATAAATAATTACGGCGCCCATTCACTCATACTTTCTCAGGAAATCAACTTTTTCCAAGTTGAGCTTTTGCCACGCTGTTGAATCTCGAATTTAAGTATGTTAATTACTTCTCAAATTTCAGAAATAAAGTATCGTTTAGCGGATCGCACGAGTCGCGCTGTCAGTCGATCATCGCGCACGCACATGGAATTTGTTTTTCGATAGTCGAACCTTCGAATAGTCGAGGGATAATTAACGCACCGATTTGGGACATCTCGCATTGCGCGCAAAAGCGGACGAATAAAACTGCGATTTGCAAACTGCCGGATGCAAAAAAGAAGAAGAAGAAACGTGATAGCGGTGCACCTGGAGGGGCACGACAGAAACGCTTAACGACGAAATTTATTATGCTCGCGGAATAGTTAACAGCGGATGTTAACAAACATTAAAATGATAACGCAGGAGGCTTACATCCTATAGCTTCTCCGTGGACGACCGAACGATCCGGCTTCGCGTTCGAAAAAGAAAGGAGAGACTGTCGCTGAGGATCGTTCGTAACGCCCACCGCCAAATCCTCATATATATCACACACGCATCGAGTTACAATTACAACGCAAGTCGAGTACCGATATAATATTATTAATAATAATAATAATAATAATAATAACGCTCGTAAAACTTAACAGAACAAGCGAATCGATAAACACTATCACCACGCAGAGCCTGGCTGTGTCAGAGAGCCTCGTATCCTCAGCACGACCAACGCTGCAGGCAGTGACGATGAGCTACCTAATCCGTATATCAATTATTATATTACGTATAATATAATTACACGTTCTAAGTATTATTTCGTATATGTATATATATACACACAACCACATGTCACACAGGCCATGCCCTAAATCGACGTGAAGTCAAATAGATCGCCAAAGCGCTCAAATATCGAAAATTGCAAATTCAACGCAAGAAAAGATTCGCAAGATGCATATTTTAAATAAATATCGCATATATATTTAAAAATTGATCTTTGCAAATTTAACGATCCGCGTTGAGCCTTCTTTTTTGATACAACTTGATTTTGCAGATGGTTATTTAATGGCGTATTTGAATCTTCCGCAGATTTAAAGGCGCGATTAAATCTTCCAATCAGAATATCGCCGCGCGAAATATCGGTTATTTAATTGCGCAACGAGAATCCGTCTCGTTTTTCCCACGAGAGGCTACCCACGAACATCGTTTATTTATCTCGACAATAATTTGACAATTCAGCATCTCGAATAAAGCGTCGCACAAGCGTAGAGTAATTAATACTCGCATGTGAAATAAACATCTATTCGTGAAATGTACTTTCGAGATTCTATTCGGAGCGCAGAATGGGAAAAATATCGAGTTCATCTAAAATTTCTCTATGCTACGAGAATAATCAATAAGATCTTTTTCTTCTTTTTTTCTTTATCGCGAAGTAGTGTTCATTTATACGACGTCGGCAACAGTCGAAGACTTTGTGTATTTTCCTCCTCTATAATCTCGACCGTGTTATCCGCAAAATTGTTTCTAGGTGATGCTGAAAGACAATCTTCAATCAAATTCCGTCGCGTCGACGCCAAAGGCACCAAGTAAAAGAAATACAGTACATCTGTCTCGTGTTTTCCCTTTCAAATTACTCCTTACTCTATTATTCATTCGATATTTTGCATTTTCTTTGGCACTATTTGGCCGTATTGTGTCCGAGACGTAAATTACCGCGTCATCACGCTGAATTATCGAGATATTATCAGATTTTTTATATTCTACCGTAAGTGACTTACTTTTCTCTATCTGTTTTACGTTCGGTATATTCGTATTCACATCGAACGTTAAAAAAAAAGTTATTTTTCCGATATCTCGTAATAGTTCAATGCTGCGCCTTGACAAATTCATAATAAAATTATATTTATTATCCTTACATATATATCGTATCTTGACTAAATATATGTAGTAAGAAAAGGACAAAAGGGATGATTTATGACGTAGAATATATATAATTTTTTTTTCTTATACAGTAAACAGAAACGACAATGGCACAAAATGTTACTAAACTCGTTACGTTAGCGTTTGATTTAGCGTTCATTCAATTATTGGCAACGTGATGAACAGTTTAAGTGTTAATGTTAGTCTCGAGCAGATCAATTTACTAATCACTGCTACTTTATTTATGCTTGCTTTTTAAACACGCGCTTCTCAGCCACGCAATCTCATTCTCTCACATCAAAATTTCTTTCTCTCTCACGTATATTCTTTCGTGTATGTGTTATTTGTGTGTCTATGCATGGTTCGTCAAAAAAGACTCGACTATTCCGTTTGTCTTTTACGTCATTGTGCGTCCTTGGGAATCTGACTAGCACGTAGATTTCAGTTGAATAAATTATACACTTTTCACTTTTCCTTATCACGTGTCGTTGCTGTGAGGTGCATCACGACATATCGCCGGACATGCAATTACGCTCGACGCTAAACGTAAATTCGGAACTAAATGTAAATAAGCATACGATATACATATTTTAACATCTGCTCATTAATTTGCGTGATTAGTGTTCGGCTGCGCATTACGAGAGATATTTAAATCATTCGTAGACAGTGATGTTGCATTGCGTTCTCTCAGTTTATCATCCGTCTCGTTGAATTATCAGTTCCTTATGGCGATGGAAGGTTTGAAGTCCCAGGAGAGAAAAAATATTGTATTCTTACTGTTTGCAAAAATGGAAATAAAAGTTCGGTTCATCATGTACGTATCAACATAAATATTGGATTTCCTAAATACTGTGGCTTCCTACCATAAAACACAGCATAGTTCACATTATGTACAAGATCGTGGTAAGAAAATAAAAAAGATGTTTAGCAAAATTAAACAAATTAAGAAACCGTTCATTTCGTAAAGGAATATATAATATTGCATAAATAATTTCACAAACCTTTCCACAGAAAAAAAAACCTCCTTGCGTATCACGGAACGATACTTAAAAATGTATCAGTCGAAATTACTATGTGATGCTCACTTAAAGTACAATTAATCTTATAGCAATATAGTTGTTTCATACTCTCATAAAAGATGAAAAAATCTGTGAACCGTATGTTACGAATTCCCTTTGCTTTACTCTCTAATAAGAATTAACCAACTATACAAAGCCCTTATTGTTTTAACAATTAATTCGATAAACGTAACATCAAAACAATCATCGTCGCGTTGATTCTGCATATATCTTTGTCGTCTCGAACAGACAGTGATTCGCACTCCGTCGCGAAGTGACGCACACACACATACGCACATCAGTCTCTATCGTATCAAAACTTCCGAGTCATACTGTTAAAACCGTCGTCATTAACCATCATGATGGATCGGACTTACTGAGGAAGCTAACAAGCACTCGCTCATGCCGCGCGCCAAAGCGAGCGAATCTCTTAAGTATCGCGACCCTGAGAGTCGTGGTATTGGATATTGGTTAATTCTTGCTGTTACTACGCGGACTCGCGGGTTGACTGTTCGCCTGTTGTTGCGCACGTTGTATATAGATGTTCAGTAGCTTGAGCTTACTGGAGTACAAGCAACTTAGGTGCGGCTTCAACGCCTCCTCGCCGACCGCGACGTGGATTGCCACCATGCAAAACACTGCGCTCTTACGAACCGCGCTCTCATTGTCATCGTAAGCCTATAATACAAAGAAAAATACAATCAGTACATAATACAATGTGTTAAATACAAATTTGAATTTCATCAACTTTTCTCACCTTAATAAGACCAGGCATAACTTTGGCAAGATGAGGTTCAATAGCATCTCGACCCCAATGCTCTACCACCTTGTGCAACATCTTTATCGCGCCCATATTCAATGGGTATGACTCTGTAGCAATTATAGTGGAGACCAAATGGATAATTTGTTCCGGTTTTAAAACCATGGCCATTGTCGCCGCGCATTTTTCCGCATTCCAATGAACCTGTTAATGATATATAACGTCATAGATATGTAACACTATTAATTTGTTAATTAAAAAATTAAACGGAATTAATACTCACTGGAGATCTGCCACCGCTACCGCTGGAAGAATCGACCTTTTGATCGTCTGACTTGTAGGCATAAATAACTTTCAATATTAATAACTCATTGTAAGAGGAAAAGCTTTCTATCAACTCGGAACACTTAAGCATATCGATCAGCGTTTGTAGCACTTCAACTTGTATCACTTTGCCGTCATTGGATAAACTGTCTAACAAAACTTTGAGCACTTTCCTGAAATATCAAAGAATCGTTAAATCACCAGGATTAAAATGTCGCGTTAAAGTCGCTCGCTACTGATATATCGGCTTCTTCTTTGTAAAAGAAGAAAAAGAAGCTAATTCCCGATCACCACGATCAACTCTAGTAGGAACGAGCCTTAAGATACGCGTGAGTTGTAACATGGTGACGTACTTGAAATTTCGTTTAATATATGACGAATCGCCTTCGCGGACATAGAGTTGAAATTCTTGCAACGCCGATACTTTTTCCGTAGTTTGTGCTACTTTAGATTGCAGAGTTTTAACCATATTATCCACGATTTCTGGTCTGTTTGTTGAATCTGGTGATGATCCTGTATATAAAATAATGTAAAATACTTCAATTTTACATACACAGATTTTTTTCTGAAAAAATAAAACACATACCGTGCGTTTTATAACCATTGTTCTCTTGAGGTAGAATCAAATCACCGGCAATTGTATCAGATCCATTTACCGTTATATTGCTAACAGACCGTCCTCGTTGCGTCGGTGAGGAAACGGACGAGGATCGACCCTGAAAATAATAATTAGGATAATCTCATCGTAACTCATTCTTGTTTTGTCACGATATTATCTTACTAAGCTTACCGAATTGGATAACGTCAAACCTTCCATTCTCTCCTCTACATCTGCCATATTGCTGATACCACTATCTTTGCTGGTGGTGGCTCTCTCTAAACGTTCGAAGCCGTAATTTTGGATTTCGGCGGTCGTGCGTCGTAGAGATCTGTAGGAAGAACTTCAAAAATTAGTATACTTAATATTGTTTAAAAATTAGGATGTTAGGTTTCATTATGTTTAATTATAAAATATGTCTAGATTCAGTGTTGCAAATAAATTAACATGACGGAACGCTGTCCACGTACTTATATACTTCCTCCAAGTTCTCGTCTCCTCCATCGATTTCAGTCTTGTCCGCTTTAACATCGTTTTTCGCTTTCGTTCGAGCGGGCGAATTCTGCGATCTAGGCGGTGGCGTACCAGGTGATGCCGGAGTACTAGAAGTGGAAGATTTCCTTAAATGGTTCTGCACTAGAGGCCAGGCTGTTTCCTAAAAAAAAAAGAAAAACAATGATTCAGCACGATTTGAGAAAACGCTGATGAGTAAGTTAATAATTAGCTCATTCAACACACTTGATAGTATTTTGGTAATTCGGAGAGTATCATAGTAACTTGAGGCGGATTAAGATTATAAAGTGATATCACAGCGTTTTGCGCATGTCTTCTCACGTCGTGGCTTTTGCCGTCATTCGACCAGTCGAGCAGTCGTGCAAGTGCTGTCGCTGCAGAACTGCCCAGCGCGGATGGTTCTGCCGTTTCAGTGATCTGCGTGATAAAAGTCAATGCTGCTACTTTCACGCGAGAATTTGGTGTTTGGGTTGGATCTGTCAGATACCTCATCACAGCTGGTAGAAGCTGTTGGCCCGGGAAACAATCTCTGGACAAATCATTATGTATACGTGAATATTAAAATTTAATAATCACAATAACTCGATGATGCAAATGATACAGTATTACGTGAATAAAAATCGTTGAATTCTTACCTCACAACATCAAGCGTTTTGTGTATCTTTGTTTGTATAGATCCCAATAGATCGGTGCCTAACTTGTTGAGAAGCCTTGCACATAAAACATATAACCAATCGCCAAGACCTTCGTTGTGAGTAATTAGTAGTTCGTTCAACGTGTCCAAGAACAAACTAAACACCTTGGTGTGAGAATCCATAAACATTTTCGTAAAAATATCTGTCACTCTACGCAAATCTGTTGTTGTCAAAGTATTTCCGTTGCTCAAATAATGTTGCAAACCCACTAAACCTTCTTTTCTGTCTCCCCAATGTTTATGAGCACAGTTTTCAATAATCTCTTTGATGTCCTGTAAAATGAGAAAAAATTGCTGCGTGTTGCTTTTCAAATATTAATGTTAATTCATAACTATATTCTGAAATATTCTTGATGCAAAATAATGGATAACAAAAAGAATGTTCTCAAAATAATATTCTTTTCTTTTTTAATGCTAACATACAAATTGCTGTATTAATCGATTTACAAATATTTAATAAGTCAGTTTTATTTCAATGAGCAGAAATGAAAAAAAAAAGTAATTTAACAAACCTTTGGGATAGACTGATCCCATGGATCACGGTATAATCTCGATTGAGAGCCACTCCATGAGAACGACTAATGGGTAGATGGGCGATGGACAGATATGGAGAACAGAACGGCGTGTCGCGTTAGTCCAAACCAAACAAATATGCCGCAACAAAACCAAAAGTGAAAAAACCATGCATTAGCTACATTATCATACAGTGCTAAAAGCTTCATTGAAGTATTCTGTTTTCTATAATAAAAATTTGATTCGTATAATCAATATAAAATTGTAAAATAACTTGACACATTTTATATCTTAACAAACAAATATATTTTCTGTTAAATTATAAAACTAAAATAGTCAAAATTTTGAAATTTACGTATTAATTTGCGTGCCATTAAAATTGAAATAAAATCCAAGTATTGTATATAAGCATTAACCAATCAATTATAAAAAGCGGTAAATTTATTAATTATAATATAAAAATGTGTAAATTCGTAATATTAATAGCATATGACACATGAGATAATATGCGTGAGTGTTCGTCATTTTCTCCTTTGTAAACGTGTGTGTGCTAGCTTACAAGAAAAAATTAATTTAACAATAAACATATTACGTAACTTCGATTCTGTAATGTGATATATGTCCATGTTTCGATCGAAGTAACAAAAATTCAATACTAAAGCCAACGAATGTGCGTCACTTTCTTATTTTTTTGATTTACTAATAAAACTTGCACTTACATCACTGGCTCGTCTAAAACCGTCTATACTTCTTTCCGAACATATACTGCTGTTTTCGCTGTCGTCACTATGATCCCCTTTGTTGCCTGGTATTCTGGTGTAATTGTCGATACTGTCGAAGGTTAAAGCATCCGCCAGCGCAGACTCCGCTTCGCGTGACTTCTGCAGCATCTTCTGCGCCATCACTGGTGGTCTAGTGCTGTCCGTTGGCGACATGTGTAGATTCCTCCCTCTATCAATTCAAATAATTCGTATCACAACTGTACAAATTTACAACATTTTCGGTAAACGGAATTGTTGTACTTACCTTAGTTTGCTCCCAAATCTCTGCGGACTCGGTTCACGACTGTTGCTTGTGCTGCCAATAGTATGTCCGGATAATCGCCTTGGTCTGCCTATCAGTGATTCACCTTCGCGATTGTACGTGGCGTAACTTAATCTAGACGACGGGGAACCCGATCTACTGCTAGCTGTTATGGAAAACAATTTTCGTTAATAATTCTCCGTTACGTTTTCTTTTTTTTTACAGAAAATTACAAAACGTACGTTGAGATTGTGAAACTCCCGCCACTCTTGTCCTCGTCCTTGCAACTCTTTCTGGGCTAGCAATCGCATTGGGATCCGGGCATTTAGTAGGACGAGCTGAAATAATACAAAACGGTACAGTTTATTGCATATATAATAACAAAGAGTTGTTTAATGTTCAATTTGATCATTTGACTTCATAAAATTTAATAAAATATTACTCACGAAGTGCCGCTGCTTTTTGTCTGCTCATATTCGCGTACATCACTCTCACTTTCGCCCTTTGAGCAGCTTGCAAATCAATTGCGCTGGTAGATCTAACTCCTGGTGTACCTCGGTCTGTAGAATTATAAAACGGATTAATTCTGTGGTATTAGCTTCATGCAATTTCTACTTTACAACTTCTGTGCAAGATTAAAAAAGGAAATCAACGTAAGACAACAACAGTTCCGTTTGTGCATTTTTCCTTGAAGTGTGACATAACGTATACAAAGTGCGATTTATCTCTGAAGGAAATGACGATAGAACAATTACAATGACTATCTGTTGGTCTTTGTAGTATCGGGATACCAGATTGACGATAAGACCGAGGCAAGGACGGAGTACGTCTGAGCGGACCGTGCGGTTGACCCGTGGTCTGATGCAAATTTTCCGTACTACCTTCATATGTTTAATGTAAAGAGAAGTCGCAAAGCAGCATGAAAACAGAGTGACAAGTATTTTATATCAAGATCGCAGCACGAGTAACATTAATACATTCAATTGCAACGTAATCCGTTTTAATGGAACGTTTTATCGCAGTAATAAACAAGCAGAAAGTCTTTACCTGCCGCGCTCATCACGGGTCTGGCTGTACGTGGACTAACGCTCGACGATCTCATATTAGCCATGACATTTAAGCTGTTACTACTACCACTATTGCTAAGAGACATCAAGGAGCGTTTATACGTCGCGTCCAAATTATTAAGTAGTATTTCAGCCTGCTCTGGAAAGTGATTTTTAAATGCCCAGTATGATCTATAAAAAGTGATAAAAATTAATAAATTATTAAATTGATCTCAAATGAAGGTAGGCATCATTAGAATTCGGCTGCAAAGGACTACTCACTTCCTGGCGAAGACTCGTGCTTCTGCGTCGGAATCCGCGATGCCCTTTTTAAGTGCGTCCGGCAATATTGTTATGTGCTTCTGCAATATCTGCGTAGGCCAGGTCTGCAGGATTAAAGCCAGATATTCCCAAGACGCTCTACGAATATCTCTGCTCTTGTTGCTCACGCACGATATAATAATAGGCACATATCGAGAACAGTGGGTATTTTGAAGGATAAACCGAACTGCCACCGCTCCGGCTGTCGCTACGACCTAGTTGAAAATGGCAAGAGTAATTAAATTCTTACCTCTTATGGAGATTACATAAAAACTAACGGACATGCGAACGACGTAAGACTCTATGAGGTATGACGTTCGTCGTAAAGATGTGCAATTAACACTCGATACAGCAATTTAGACAATAATTGTATCTAAATGTAGCAGAGATCTAGCATTCCGTGAGACTTACCTTGGCACTGTTCTGTATGAGGTTCATTAACGTGAGCAAAACCATATCGCCAAAACTGGCGAATTTGGTCTTCAGGCTCTGACTCAGAAAAGCGAGAGTTATACACGCTTCTCGCGCTACTTGGGATCTAAGGTCGGTGCAGGCCTGATCGAACGGTCGCTGTACGCTCTTTAGGCACTCGTGGAAATTTTCGTAATTAGTGCCACCTGCGAGTACAATGGCTCTTAACTTTCTCATCTAGAAAAGCAAGAAGACAACGGATAAAAAATATCGTTAAGCCATGAAGAAAGATAATCTCGTTTTCTCGCGATACATACGCTATCCATTCTTTGTTTCCAATCCTTTTTATCGTCACCCACGGTATCCCTGATACTCTTCATCTGTTCTTCGAGATCTTTTGCTGAGAATAGATTAATGGTAGGTACGTCCTCGAATGCAGTAATAAAGCATTCTTCGTCAACGGCTCCGGCTTGCGCTGAACATAAGTAATGATAGTTTTCTTCATGTTCGCTTCGATACGGAAATACACATGTACGCTAAAGAACTATACTTTTCATTCTTTGCACTTTCAGAAATTGTGAATGATTATGAAACTAATTCTAAATTACATAGATTGCTATGAATTGCTATAAATTGCTGTGAATAATGCTCAAGCGGTCGCGAAATGCATTACACATAAACAAAAATGCTGACTGCATGTAATAAATAAGCACTGTATGTATTATAGTTACATATCAAAAGTTACAAATGAGAAGCTGTATGAGTGATCAAGAAGCAATAACGCAAAGGGTATTTATTATTCTAAGGAATTGATGATTTATTAACAAAATTCTGCGTTGCAGAATTTATTCGCATCTAAGATTCTGAATTGTATCGCGCGATTATCTATGTAATCATTTTCTCTTGATCGAAAACATCTTTGGACTTTCCAAAATATTTTCTAAAATAGTAATTGCCAATAGTAGAATTTAGATATACCTGAGGTCGATCTTACTGATTGAGTTCTTTTGACGGTCGCTGCCCTTGGGACTGAATAGGATGAAGTACCAGGAGGAGCTGTTTCATGCAAGCGAACAGTTAGCATATCCTCGTCATCGAAACGTCAACATACGTTGACCTTTTGCTGGCGAGTTTCTCTGACAATGTATTGTTAACAAAATGCAAAAATAAAGCCGCATTGCGGTTAAAACTAAGCGTAAGTAAGGATTACGGCACATATTTCCCGCGTGCGCTTCATTTGCAGACCGGTGCTTCTGTGATATTCGAGTCAATACTGAGTCATGACATTCATGTATATTTCGGATGGAAGACGAAGAGACACATCTCAGGTAAAATACACGACACAATTGATTACATAAAAAGCTTGATTTATACGACATAAACTAGCACTGCTATGTATCATCGTTTCAATATAATTTAAAAATATCGACGTTTAATATTTACACTCTATCTAAATACGTCTAGCAAGTTTGATAAAGTAAAAATAACTCGTTCCACGAATATTAACATATATTGCTACATATTTGCATAAACAGCTACTAAAGAAAACGATTTTAGAGAAACTTCACTGTTACTTTTACCATATATCATGCTTCCAAAAAAAATAAGAAATAAAATTAAGAATATCAGATTTGTGATATAAATTGTAATAATAATTAAGATGACATGTGACATGGAATTCGATAATATTTAAATATACCTAAGGCAGAGGATGGTGTTCTAGCAGGCCCAAATTGACCTCTTTTCGGAGGCATGTTAAGCCTTTTAACGGGAGCCGATTTGATCTGCAATAGACAAGTAGTTTTTGTTTTTCAAAACGTTATTTCTATTTATAAACATGCAATGAAGCTGATTTTTCGGATTCGACACTTACCGCTGCTCGATCAAGTTCGTCGGTATCTTTGCCAACTGAAAAAAGAAAACAAACTGTCACAATCGCGACTTGGTACATCTTTCTTATTAGTTTCGAAAATAAATTAGAAGATTTCGAAATTGCAAACTTCTTAAAAGAAGAAATAAAATATTTAGAAGCAAAATAATTAACAGAAAATTGTACTTTATTATATTCTATAATTTAATTTGGATTTTAAATCAATATGTCTTATTTTATTACAAAATGTAACGTAGGCTTTTAGCACATACTTAGAAAAATTATTGACATCACCGCTTTAAAAATATTTGTATCATCAACTAATATCACAACCGCTTTATGTCACGATGATCCTTTCGTGTAGCAGAAATAATTCATATACCTAAATCTGGATACAGCCAAGGCGGCTTGTGGATGTCGCAGTGACATCCTCTCGCCCTTGCACCCGGATGCTTCACTATATTATCCCATTGCAGTATCCATCTGCTGCTCGCATCCCACAATTTCTTATCGATACTGGGATACTTCTTTAATCCCCGACGTAGGCAACGGTGCCCGCTCGGTATTAACACGTCGGCGTCGTTCATCGTGACCGATGTATACGATATTTTAGCGAGCACAGCAAGGATAAATTCCTCATGTCGTAGTAGAATTATAACGACGTTAACATTTCGCAAGCGTCATCGTCATTTTAATAAACCAGTTGCGAACGTTTTTCGCCTGTATCTTCGATCGCACTATAATAATCTCTTTTTTTTCTCTTTCAGAAGATACTGTAAATATCAATCTTGGAATAATATCGTCGTAATCAAATTAATAATTCAAAAATATTTACATTAAACATTTAAAACAATTTAATAATTTGCGACTTCATAATATATTCATCAATTCTGCCTAATTATGCATCTTTTAGAGAAGATTTCATAAATATTTTTCTTCGACTTTTAATCAGAATAATCAAAGATAAAGAATCAATCGTAAAATAAAATTCTTAGATGCTACGACGATATTTTTTTCGAGGATGCGATAAAGAGCCAGTTTATTGCGCGCAATTAGCCGATTTATCTGAACTGTTATGTAGCCGGTAGCACAAAGGACTATGCCCAGTTTTATAGGGGAATTTGGGCCCCGGATGAACAACTTTGAGACATGCCTAAAATTTTAAGGTATCAAAAGAGAATAAAAAATTCCATAAGCCTAACTTTATAGGAGAGGTTTCCTGAGTGCTCCTAGAATATATATTGACCATATTTCAATTAGACAATTAAAACCTTTTGTTTCATACTTCACTTTGAGTATTCACTTCCCTCTACCCTCTTCATCGATTAATATATATCACTTATAACTATTCATTTGGGATCCAAAAAAGGGTTTAGTTGTCTTCGTCAAGATTGGACATATTCCAGATACTAGATGATTAGAGAAATCTCGAATAAAACCAGTCCTACATGGTACACCTACATACACAATACATAATAACGAACTTTGAACAGCTCAAGGGACTCATTTTACAAAGTTGTGCATATGGAACTTTTCAATCCTTTTTTGATGCTCTACAATCCTAGCTAGGTCTCAGTGCTGTTCAGCCGGGACCCAAACTGGGCATAGTTCTTTATAACTTCTTCAAGGAAAACTCGTCAAGGAATTTCCGCTAATGAGTATCGGAAATTACGAAAGTGTAAAAGTCTCGAAATATTGTGGGAAAACCGGCGTACGCGCGATGTTACGTGCAGTGAAAGTCTTCAGTTTTTTTTCCCCATCAGCCGCTTCGCATCGAATTAATTTCCATATCCTAATTGGATTCCTGCGAGCGTGCCTTATTAATTTGCCGCTTCACGCGAGTTTACTCATTAGATCATCTAATCGAGCACGTCGGATGCGCGGATTTAGCGAGGATTAATTGATACCGTGGATTTCGTTTCGCAGATTCATATAATATTCGTAATAGAAGACAATGACCCGATTTATAGCGGCTTCACATGCTATAAATTTCTAACATTATTTATTTTTAACAATTATAATTAACGTCATTAATTTTAACTGGCTACAATTAAAATGTTTGCAAAATTACTTTATCGATTAAATTAATTTGCATAGAACGGAAATTTACTTATCTCTTTCCGCTTTCTCTAATATTACAATAATCACGTAATTTTTCCAAGAATGCAATTCATCCAATTGCAATTCATCCGATATCAAAAAAACATCGCTTAATAAACCATTCAGGGAAAAATGATTGGAATTATTGTGGCGCAAACTGGCAATTTGTGGCAAACGGTAAGCGGCACTTAGATCTTTACTATGTATTCTCTTAGACTATCTCGTATTTCTTTGTCGGATTTCAAAATTGTCGGCGTAAGAGTTCCTAATGTTTACTCTTGCCTTTCTCGCAAGCGTATTATCTAAGTACTTCCCGAGCATTCTTTGCGGTCATACGCACGCACGCACGCACTCTTGCATTAAGAAATTCTGTTAGTAATACCCAGGTGCGCGCATTTACTGCAGTAAAGACTCCTTCTTCTCCCGTAAGGCAAACATACGTATTCTCGGTATCAAGAATTTGCCGTGTTACTCGAGTTTTGCTTGCATCTAAACCGCTAATAGACTTCAATTCCCATATTACTACACTTAAAACTCAACAATGACAATTGTTCCATCTTCTCGGGGTAATTAACGTTGTAATTTAAGGTCCATGGCATATATAAAAATATAAGAGCAGGAGCACAGATTCTTGCATAAGGCACAAAAAAATTAACCAGTCTTTTATTTATATAAAAGGAAGAAAATGAAGGACTTTGATTGATTCATTTTCTTATGCATTATGCAAGACTCTGTGCTTCCGCTCTAAAGCGGCTACAATGTGATTTTGAAGCGTAAAATTTAAACTTTAAACCGTAAAACATTAAACCGACCAATCATAGTCGATCATTTTTCTCACATTCGACTGTGAATGATCGATTTCTTACGGATTAAGGCTTAAAGCTTAAGTTATACGCCTTCAAATCTCATTGTAAACGTCGCTTTAGGCAATAAGATGTAAGCAGTAAGCAAATTACTCAATTCAAAGTAGAGAACGTAAGATTATTATCTTACATTCTCTATGTTGGTTGTGATTGACCAATTCGCTTACTGCTTATATTTTATTGCCTACTGTTTCTCTATGTGTTTCTGGTTTAACTTTTCAAAATTTGTATTGACGAAATGTTTGTAATTACTTAGAAATTATCGATATGAAGAAACACTGCAGGAAATCGAAGACGATAACAATTCAGGCCGTGTGAAAGATATGCAGCCGGTTGACTTCTCCACGAAACCAGTTCAATGTTCTCCGATAACTTACGAACGCGAATTCACATACCTGGCATTACCGACAACGATCGATAGTCCAATAACAAAGAACTGTTATTACAAACGTTGCTAATAATAACACACACCGTCCCGGAATCGAGAATGCGATAGGTATACCAATTCCTCAGCTGTCGACCGACGATCGCGACCTATTTATTAATACCTTCGATACCAGCTTCGGTGTTCTCCGGTAACAATGAACGTACATTCACACGCGCCACGTAACAAGATCGGTTAATAGGGAAAACCCATTTTCTCACGTTACAGATAGCATCGTCTCGCGAGCTTTTTGCTCTCGAGTTCCATCGTTCATTCGGATCTCCGCGCGCCACGCCGTTCAAATGTCCCGAGTTGCCGGTTGGTTGTTGTGTCGGGAAGTTTCGAAACCGACAGATATTTGCATGTTCTGACAATCTAGTTTCGAGTAAACTTGACGGGAAACGTATGGACGCGTATAGTCATATAACTGATGGCAGAGAATGAAATATCTATCTTACAATTATGCCCGTTTTTAACAATGTAATTCAACTTTAATCTTGGTTCAACTAATTCTTCATCTTTTTAATTTAATTTAATTTAATTTAGTTTATTGCAAAGCTCTAAAACTACATATTGACAGAGTAATAGACGTAAACATAAAATAGACGAAGATCACCGATATACCACTTTGTTTTTAGACAATATTTCTTAAACAAAAGGTAAAAATACAACTTCAAAAATATAAATATAATGTGGCGACTCGCCCCCAGAAGTCTCACGGGTCTCGCGCGGATTCTCGTAAGCACCCCAGTTACACGAATTCCGTTTAAATAAGATCCCGATCTAATACTTTCTCGGGCGTCTAAGGCAGGTCCCACTACATTGCCTTACTGATGAGTCCAGTAGTGGGGACCAGGACGAAACCCTGCGGTCGATCATACTTCGAATCGATCACGATCCGTCAATCATTTTTCCGGCCTAACCAACTCAAAGTTACCGCCACAATATAAAAAGTGTCTTCTATCAGATAGTATAAACAGTTTTTATAATGCTGTTTGCAATTTTGCAATAATTAAGTTTTTCGTAAGTTATGCAAAAATGAACGTCTGACAAAATGGACTCCAAAATTGACACAGTAATAATACCAACATTCCTATTCTATAAATAAAGATATATCCTATTCTGTAAAGAAAACTAATTTATGAAACTATAAATATTTAAAATGACATAATATTATCAATAATACAATCACTATTATTTTAATTACGCAATTTGCAAAAGAACACCGTAAAAATTTTCTTCTCGGATTCATAGAATTTGTTTTTAGCTGATTTGGTATAGAAATAAGCTACAAATATATGAATTATGAATTTGTACTTCTTTAATTAGCTAAATAGATCACGTTTTTATTAGTAGGTATTAATAAGATGCAAAGGTTAGTTTCTAAGAAATAAGGGGATGTCGCTTTAGGAAACCTTCCTCTATGATACAGTAGACTATAGTAGTAGCTCTTACAAATGGTTAGGCATCAGCAAGACTGTTGTTACACAGCTGCCTACCAGCAACAAAACCAGGACAGACAACGATCTTTTTTCTGCTCTAGAAATTAGAAAAAGATAAAGAGCAAGAAGAATCGAGATTAAAGTTAATCTACATTGGTAGAAATGGACATTAGACGTGGACGTTAAAATAAGACAGAGAAAAAGTTATATTAAAGATTGAAGGCCATGGCAAAAAAAAAACTTAATTAGTAAAACGTAAGCAGTACGTGAATCACAATAGTCTTTCATAACTTAAGTAATTAATTTTTTCTGTCTTATCTTATGTTTAAAACAGGTTTTAAATACGCTCGTTTCGTTCTCATTCGGAAGGATATGTCCAAAATTATTGAAAAACAAAAGGAAATATCCGTAATTACCGATTCATCGAGGGAACGAAAGTTGCAGAGTGAAACAAGCTAAATTGAAACGACGCGATACGCATCAAGTTCACTTGCAAGTGAAACGCGTTCCAACTTTACATGGAGAAACAAACTGTGTGTTTACGAATAACAAACATTTAAACAAGATCACGCTATCAAAGAGATTTATGTAAAGCCATGTTCCCACTGAAGCAACAACGAGAAACTTTTTGTTGCTGTTTCGATGTTTCTTGAAAAAGTTATCGAAAGTTTCATGATGTTTCTTACTTAATATTTCTGCCAGAG
This sequence comes from Mycetomoellerius zeteki, assembly GCF_001594055.1. Taxonomy (NCBI): domain Eukaryota; kingdom Metazoa; phylum Arthropoda; class Insecta; order Hymenoptera; family Formicidae; genus Mycetomoellerius; species Mycetomoellerius zeteki. The sequence goes on from NW_017257294.1 coordinate 1,275,770, forward strand.
ACAAAAGTTGCTGTTTATCGTGTGTTTTCAATCGAAAGAAAATGCTCTTGGAATTTGGAAACATTCAGCGACAATTCAGTAAGCAATAAAAAGTTTTTCGTTGCTCCTGTGAAAACATAACTTTGGAGTACTTTCCAGCAAAAAAGTGCATATGCACACAGGCCAGTGTACAATACAGTGAATCATTACATCCGTTTGTCAATGTTAAATAAAGATGAAATAATCGCTATGTTACATTGTGTCTCTTGCTTAGGATTACAAGCTGTATTATTTTAAGGGGATCCTAAAATCGTCTATTTTACTGATTATTTTTCAAATAAGTATTTTTCTAACTGCCTTTAAATACATATTAAAGAATCTTTCTCTACAATTAAAGTATAAACGATAATGTAGTCAAAACCGGTCGACTTTATGTAAAAAAAAATGGAAAAAAGTTGGAAAATTACAGTCTTATTATCGGCTTCTAATACCGATTCGCAACAATGTTTGCTTTATATACAAGTTTTATATAATACTTTATGCGTATAAGATAATTTTGATTTGGACTAGGAATTATAATGGATTATATAAACAGTGTTGTATTCTTAGAATTAGATATCTAATATAAAAGATTGGTTAGTTAGAAAATTTGTAAGTATAATACGTGCGATATTGATGTAGTGTATATATATAGTATTATGTCAATGACACATAAATCGTATGTGTAAGTCCTACTAAATCGGTAATACAGAGACGGCTTTAGGATCCCCATAAGAACACTACTTTTTTTTTTTAGTAAAACTTCTTATTAATTAAAACTTGATATCTATAAAATTATATATTAATAAGAATCGTCAATAAAAATTATGTTCTGATCATATCAATCATAATTCTAGTCGAGATAATCATCAGATAGATGTCCAAGTGTGACCAGAATTCTAACTGGTACGATCAGAATCTTTCAGTTCGTTTATTTTTAATCATAAATTTTTCTTAGTGCTCTCTTGCTGGAAAGCACTGTTAGATTATAGGCAATTTTCAGCTTGACTGAATGTCCACTCGATCCATCTCGAGGACGTCCATTAGCATTTTTTTCGAAACGGAAGAGAAGGAAAAATATTTGGTGGTTTACTTCACCTGCTCCTCGAATCATTCATGCAAAGACAATCGTGTGGTTATAAAAAAAAGAAAAAAAAAAGAAAAAATTTTCGTGCTTCCCGGAATCGGTTGCGTCACGCGATCCGACCTCTATTACACGCAAGCCGATTACCGCACACGTGCGCGGGCACTTATTGCCGATGTGGATTAGCATCGCATAGCGGTAGACCAGCGCGGATATCGCATATAAAAATAAGAGACGCTGAGCCGTGTATTAAATCACGCAAAAACCGAAGCGGACTCGCCGTCCATTAGAACGAATACGGCGACCGATCAACGCGCGCGGTTCCATCGCTAATTACGGTACGATCGATCGAAGATCTTGATTAAGGTGCCGCTTTATTTATGCCGAATAAACCGTGACAAGTGGTTCTGCGCCGTCGAACCCTTTCGGTCTTCGTTTCACGCCTCGTTATGAGGCGATTTATCCGAAATAATGTAAAGACGTCTCTCTCTTTGTGCAGTTCGCGGCGCCGAAATTAACCGCACTGTTCGGAACTGGTTCCGCATATGCAACGACGATTATACGTTATGGATTTTTTTTTCCTTCCTTTTAGAAATAAATGGGCGGGCAACGTCGAAGGAGAATGCAGAGTCCTGTTCCTCGCTTTGCGCAACGTCGTTGTAACGCAGAAATTAACAGCGCTTAAAGATTGTCGAATGAGTAACCGCAATATCGCTTTTACGCTCCAAGTCAACGGAATAATTAATGAAAAATGCCGATGGGGGCATTCGACTTTGATTTCAAAACGCGTTTATTCCCTTCGTACAGGCGGAGGGAATCGAGAACGAAGCCATGTTTTTTTAAAGAGGCGAGAACGAGAGGCGCTCGTTGTATTACATAATTAAGGCCGCTTCTTCATGCCAACGTAATAAACGCGAGTTTTGCATTAACAATCCCTCTGCAGTGAATGCTCGAGCGAATCTAGTTCATCGCACGGCCGAGAAAGTGCATTAATAATTCCGACTAGCAGCCTCGGTCGTTTCACACACTCGACGACGAATGCACTTTTGTTGATTCCCTCCACACAACGTTCAGTAAACTCCTTATCTTTCTCAAAGCGGACCCGAAACGTGACACAAATAGAGACGACCGCCGCGAGTCTATTCCAACGAACGGAAGTTCGATGACGGTATATCATCAAAAATTTCTGGAAGTCCTTCGAGCAAAGTCGCGTTTTCAGACGCTTCATTTCAATTCCTAGCGATGAAAGACGAGAATTTAAATCAAAACTTTATTTCCAGGATTTGACGATCCTTCTTGAAGATGGAAACTTATTTACGTGATTTCGATATATATATATATATATATATCGATAAGACGTTTGCTTCGAAATTGGATAATACAAAGGATATCTATGATGACCATATATTCTTTAATATAAAGGACAGTTATGTTTCGTTCAAAAAGCAGTCCTTTAGATTTATTTATTTTTTTCAATTTTGTCTTTATTTTAATAAAATTACGGGTAGTTCCTTTCTAATTAGTATTGCAATGTCTACTAATGAGCGAATTTTTACGAAAAATATTGACAAATGTAGTTTTATACACGAGCAATATTAATTCAAACAGAATGAAGTCGTAATAACATCAAAATGACATTAAAAAGTGATATTTAGTAATCAAATTTGCAGCTATTTTGACATCATTTTGATGTTACGATGACCTGTGCTTTGCTTGGCAGTTATCTCAAGTATAGTGCCAAAAATTTCAGAAATTAATGCCCAGACTTTTGACAGTCACAAAGGGTGCTTTCCCATCCGGTAACACAAGTCACAAACATCATTCTATCTTTCCGATCATTGTATCACAATTGATATCCATTGAAATAATTTAATCAATGAAAAAATGACAGCGACTTATGAAAATTCACCGCATGTTTAGAAGAACTTTAATTTCTGATATATTCAAATCTGTTCAATATTTGACTTATTATGTAAGATAGGATTTGTTTTTGTTTTAATATATGATTTATTACGTAAGGTAGGATTCGTTTTTATGTATTAACATTGAAAAGTTTAAGGACGAAACATTTGTTAAAATTTGAAAAACATTAAATTTAGCAATCAACTCTTAGCTCTTTTTTACCTTTTATTATCATTCTATCTTTCTTGACATTCAGCGAACAACAAAGCTAGAACGACGCTTGTATCGACTTTGTCACCAAGTGGAAAACAGGCAATTTCGTTTGACAATATTTATAAATAAAGTCCTAAAAAATTTTCAGGTTTGTCCTTTATTTTCTCTAAGAAAATACGATCACCGCAAGGATACCGCGTGTCCGCGGTAAAAAAAAATTTTTTTCGGAATAACGTGGCTCTCGCATCCTCGGCGTCGTTTCTTCACATCACACAGCACTATCTCTCACCGTAGCCGCGGGCGCGAAACAATTGAACTCGCTCGCGCGAGTCCTATCCTATGCGGTTGCAACTACGAGGCCGAGCGCTCGTTGTTTGTTTCACAAAGCCCGGCCGCGCACTGCCGAGAATTCCTTCGACGAGCCGTCCTCAATGAACGGTTGAAACGTCGCGCCGTCGCGCGATGATAGGTATCGATATCGTCGACACGACACGAAGCGATAACGCACCACGCGTGCACTTATCGTTAGAAGTTTTCGCGCGAAGTAAACACTGTGGCCTCGCTTCGCGAAATGGTCGATCAACAGTCGAGTAACGTTACACAGTCACGGTCCTGACGGGAGAACGAAGCGGCACGCACAACACACAACTACAGGCAGCGATGCAATTTTCGATTCCACGTAGCGCAAAGAATACGTGTACTCCTCGTTGCGACGACCGTTGCGTTTTTTCGTTGCGTTTCACGAGAAAAGATAGGCATCGCCGTCGCGTGTTCCTCTCTCGGTATCGGATTGACCGATCTCCACGACCGAAATCACGAGAAACGCCTTGTTCCTCGTGCACGTGTCACCGGGGAAAAAATGGAAAAAAACACGAGAGGAAACGACACAATTCGACACATCGTGAGACGAGGCTGCCTACGACACAACGACGTGCACGTCTCTCACGTTGCTAAACGCCGACTCGTTTACTCTCAACCTCGAGCTGCCGAGAGTAAGCGCTTATGCGCGGAACGCGAGTAAAACCGCCGAGTCGAAGGAGGGGGTCCCACACGGACCTTCCCCTATCGTTGGTGCCCCGCTGGAAGGGGCCAAAGGCTATGAGGGATGAACGAAGAGACGTGGGGCCTACACGATCACCGCCACCGATTCCGGAAAATCAATGCCAGCGACGCTATTGTCAAGTGTGTCATGGGGGGACATGGTATCTTTACAGTCACGAAAACGCACTTTTCGCGAGGTCGAGTGGTGCGTGTTCTTCGATCATACGCTTATGCTCATTTCTACCAGATACACTGAACCAAAACTGTACGTAAATACAATAAAATATTCATTGAATTATGAAAAAATAATGAAAATTGGTCCAATGAATTCTCATAATGATTTAGATTATAAAACTATTCCTAGAATTCATTGCGAGAATGAATATATAGTTGTATAAATGAATCCAGTTATTGTATCAATGAATTAACTACATTAATGTCTAAATTCTAAGCAGAATCGTAAGGCTCGTAATATATTACTGTAAGACTTGTAAGAATTTTTAAGCGCTTATACACTGAAAAAAAGATTGGCTGCTGCAGCAAATTAGATGGTAAAATATGGCATAACATTTTTAATTGGTTGCAACAGCCAATTTTTGGTTGCGTTAGCCTATCTGCAATGTCAGTATAGGATTTCGATTAGACTAACACAACCAAAAATTGACTGCTGCAACCAATTAAAAATGTTATGCCATATTTTACCATCTAATTTACTGCAGCAGTCAATCTTTTTTTTCAAT
>NW_017257294.1:1280811-1284314 GCF_001594055.1 Mycetomoellerius zeteki
GCAGTAAATTAGATGGTAAAATATGGCATAGCATTTTTAATTGGTTGCAGCAGCCAATTTTTGGTTGCGTTAGCCTATCTGCAATGTCAGTATAGAATTTCGATAGACTAACACAACCAAAAATTGACTGCTGCAACCAATTAAAAATGCTATGCCATATTTTACCATCTAATTTACTGCAGCAGCCAATCTTTTTTTTCAGTGTATGAGTCTGCTTAGAATTGACCCATAAGTCGGACATTGGTTAACGATTATTCATTGAATCAAAAATGAACAAAATTTTTTTCAGTGTATGACTTTAATAATTTCGGTTCAACTTGCATTTCATCTTTTTCTAAGTTTTGAAACTAGAAATAGATGAAGAGACAGTTGAATCAAAATTAAAATTAAACATTGATAGAAACGAGCATAGTGACGTATGTCGTATGTGTAAAATTGTAAAATTATATAAGGAATGTATTCGAAGTTCTGAATCTGTATTAAACATCCATCATGATCGTGTTTGTACTTTAATTTATTTCATTTTATAATAAATTTTCACGTTTTATACACTTAAAATTCCTAATGTCAAATTTGCTTCTACCAAAATATCCTTAATTTAACTTATAAAACAATATAGTTAAACAAAAAAAGGTATTAAATTTGATTCAAATATAGCTTATTATTTACTAAATGTATACGTTAATGTGGACGTTGTTTACTTTGAAATTAATCACAGAAATGGATCGATTTACATTTTGACACACATGGAAGTTATGAATAACAAAATATCACTCACTCAAAGGATTGGATTACCATTGTTTCTTTTAATATCTAACTGTTTATTTTGTTGAAAAGTTTCCTATATATTTCTAACAAAACATAAATACTATTTTTAATATATACAAGAAATAATATATATAATTTCTTTTTTGCTGAAAAGTCCTGCATACTCATATACGTCGAATATTACAGAAAAGACGTGCATTACGTCAATCAAGGTCGTATCTTCGTTGCAATAAAATAATAATAATAATTAAGGTTGTCGATCGTCGTTGCATTATGCTTCACGGCAGGAACCTTTGATTACATTCCGAAGGCTAATACGGGACGGTTATTTGCTTCGTCGTGTCTCGTGCGATGCAATCGTTCACGAAAGGGACCCAAGCCCGATCGGAAAAAAAAGATACGTGAAAGCCGAATTGTCCTATCAATAATTATAGGCTAATTGGTGCGCGAGATAATTAACGCCGATCTCGCCGGCAAGATCAAGAAAGTCGAAGATGTCGCAATCGTCCGAGAGATGCACATGCTCGAGCGTGCGTCAAGCTTTCTGCCTTCGCCGCTTTGCATTCACGTTCGAAGGTGCGAATTGCATCTGCGCGGCTTTCGTCTGTGCTTTCTATCGGAGATTAACGTCCAAAGATGAGATCGGCCGAATTTCACCGTCGAGAGCATAAAAGACAGCGAGCGATCGAGATCGGGCACTGACTAATCGATTTACTCCATCGTCCCAAAGACCCGAAAATGTCATTTGCCGATTGCCACATGGCCTGAGCCGGTTCTGATGACGAATTATACCCAATTTGAGTTCTTTCTAATGATTTCTATAAATCACCACTCCTACTCAGTATGTCGTTAATTTAAAACAATGAAGTTGAACAATTTAACTCAAGAAAATCAATGAGTGAAAATTGTGCCAATTTTTAATAAAGAGAGTGGTTCAATTTTCAATCTTTAAGAGTGAGATTTCACTCTCTAAAAGTTTTAGAGAGTAGTGTGCAATATACTGAACGCATACGTTGTCTATACTCACATTCTGCTTCACATTATGCTTTAAAAGCGTAACTTAAAGTAAATTATTTTTCATTTCCCGTCTAAATCTTTAGCCGGTCCCATAAAAAAACTTTCGAAAGGATCGACAAATTGACCGCGATGGAAACAGGTGGGTGATTGATGCGGTTCGATTCAATTTGCGTTGAGTTTTAAAAGTCCGGTCGCGGTAGAAGTGATCGAAAGTGAAAGATGGGGGAGAGAGGAAAGATTAATGTGTATCGCAAAATAAGGCTCGGTTATGTCGCCTGTAACAAACAAGAAAGGACCGAGAGGCGCACACCGTGTCGAAATGCCGCCCTCGTAAATCTGTCGTTAAGTCCGCTCGCGTGTTTCGGATCAAAGACACGTGAACGTGTGTGGGATGTTTCGTAAGATTCGCACGAAATTTCGGCAGTGGATCCTTTGATGAATTTACTTTCTTCTTATCAGGTAAGGCATCATCAGCGACTTAGCTGCAGCCTCACCTTTTATGTGCCTGAGTGCTTATTACTTGTAATATATAGTCACTACTTTTTATATTAATATTGTTTATTGAAATACTCTAAATTCTTTAATCTCCCTCTGAGAGTTTTAGAAAGAAATATTGTCATTCATGCTCTCGATAAATTATTCTTCGTAAAAAAAAAATAATTTCAGCGATACCAAGATAGCTGAAAATGTTTAGAAATGTCTATTTAGAAGTCGTCATTTCAGTTAATCAAATCTCAGAACTCGTAATCCAGAGTTAATTTCAAACATCAGTTCTTTTGATGCATCGTCAATTCCAAGAGCTCGATAGGATCGAAGCAAGTCGATCGACGCGTTTCCGCGGGAAGCGAGTAATAAATTATTGCCGGCGGAATATCGTGCAACCCTTAATTAACACGCGACGCGATGCATTAAGGCATAATTAAGCACGAGATACAGCTTGTTGCGGCTGGATCAAGCGGATCGATACGCGATTACAATGCTCGACTATAACGATCAGCAAAATTACGTCCTTACGCTTCCCTGATATTATTCATATTCATCTGCATATCTCGAAAATATATCGCGTACTCGATCATTAAACTTGAAAAATTAATCTCTCGAGTTTAAATTGCATTTAAATTAAACTTAACACTTCCCAACAAGTCGTCAAGGAATTTTCAAAATATCTTGTAAGATTATCCAATGCATTTCGAGATTTGAAAGAATTTACATGGAGAAAAATGATTGAATAATTTTTACCTTACAAGACTAGTAAAAATATTCCGGCTATTTTTGCCCAACTTATGAAAAACTTTACTTGCTTGAAAAAAAAAATATATTTTTAAAAAATACCGGAGATGTAAAGTAAAAAGTAAATTTTATGATTATAGTAAATTCATTCAAGTGATTACCTTACAGTAAAGCATATCTATTTTCAAGATTTTACATTACACATTTGTACTTTTTACCGCAGTAAAGTAAATTTTGTCCGCTAAGGTAAAAAAATACTCGTTGATAAAGTAAATTCAATTGAGATGGTAATTTATAGATTTACTTTACGAAATGTAAAAAGTAACCATACAATATGGCTATATGGTAGGCTGACGATCGCTCATTTACAAAAAACGTAAAATAAATTTTACATAAGTAGCCTGTCTCTATTTGTAAAATTTATTAGAATTCTAGCGCATATTACTTTACATTTTTATCCGTATGTTGGACCCCGATTGCGCACGCTT
>NW_017257294.1:1284373-1315175 GCF_001594055.1 Mycetomoellerius zeteki
GAAGAGCGTATAAACGCCTCGATTCATCGTGGCTATGCCACGATTTTCATGATGCAACACTACGTGTCGCAAAATATTTCACGATTTTCTTAAGTACAGTCGGATGGACCAAAAAAAACAGGACCAATGCACGTAAAATAACGTCTAAATGTACCAGAGTAGCGCAAACTTTTTATCTGACATTGTGAGCCGAATGACGATTTCCTGGCTATTTCGACCGCCATTTTTGATCCAATGGTCTACCGTTCAATATGCATTTAGTTCTTTAATATAATATCAGGTCTGTTCGTTTTTGAAGAATTCTGAACTAGTTCCGAACTAATGCAACAAGTTAGAGTGAAACAAACTGTAGCTGTTTCACTGTAACTTGTTGTATCAGCGTACACCAGCTCAGAATTTAATGTGGAGAAAGAACAGACCTGTAGTTATTAGGAACAAACATGATGGACGTTTGTGCTACTCTATGGTACATCTAGAGCTTTAAACGCACGTAATTTTCCCCGCCACCGCATCCACCTTTCTCTCTCCTTCGCTGTCTCGTTTTTATGCCAGCATTCGTATGCACGATGGAAGCGGTATCGGTAATTACACTTGACGGTATAATTAAGGTATACGCGAACGTACGGCGGCGTGGGATCTGTTCCTTCAGAAAGTTCGTCGCCCATGCGACGTCCGTCTCTTTAGAAATTCAAGACGTGCGTTACGGAACGGAGTGTTACGGAAGAAAGGGAAAAAGAGTTAAAAAATACACGGCTTCCGGCGAATGGTTCCCGCGCGTTTCCCGACTATCGGAGAATCACGTCAGGTGTCTTCAGTGAAAGCGAGTTAGCAGTTAATTTAATTCGTTGCTAATTAACGTCCATTGCGCTCATGAGTTTGCGACGTTAGAGACGTGAGAGAGATGGGGCTTGCGATATAAAAATTAACCATAGAACCGGGAACAAACTATCTTTAAAAAATGGGAAAAAGTCGTCAAGTTATTCTTCATAAAGAGTTGACATTTTCTGTCTCAAGAGAGATATTTAAATATTTAAATAATTCAGATTTGATCTTTTTGTACAACTTCAAAGAGATCCCGAATGAATAGATGGGGATTTAGAGAAAAATGGCAGAGACGATTGAAGATGCGGGTTTCGTTGAATACCAAAGTGGTACGTTGTGCTCGAAGGTCGATTTATGAACAGCAATCGAACGTCGTGGGACAGGGATCATTACGGACACCATTATCAGCGAAAATAAGTCGACGTTTGAATTCCATTTTTTTGCGTTTCGAATTGCAAAAAGAATGAGATGTATAATTGGCCATTAAACTAGGTACTCTTCGAGTGACCTTCGCGAGAAAATAATGATACGAGAGTCTTGAAAATACGCAGGAAATTGACAACATTGACTATCAAAAACGGTTTGAAAAATTACGGATTGATAAATAAAGTCGGATTTGGTCAAGAATTCTCGTAGACTCTCGATTTCTGTTTTGTTTCTTTTTCCAATTTTTTATCTAAAAAGAATTTTAAAAGGATTATTACCAAATTAAGATTATACCGTTGATCGATGGCAATTTTAATTAACGAGTTTAATTTATTTGCCTTGTTCGCGAGTTTTTGCAGCGAATTTTGAATATTGCGTTAAAGTACAATAAATACGAGTACTCAAAATATAATCATTAAACGAAAAGTACAGTTCGAAATCCAGAACGAACAATAATTTATACAGCTTGTCTTAAAGACATTTGATGCTCATGGGCAGAGCTATGAATTAACAGATGCTTCATTACGATAAGATAAGAACCTCAGGCAAAACAGGGCGCAGTTCCGGGAGGAAAATAAAAGAAAAGCCGCGAGCGACGGTTGATTATAGATTTTCTGAGGCGTCACGCGCCATGAGATCATCGGCATCGGAAAATGTGAGCGTCAATTCCCGCGTGCGAGGCACTGCCGTTAGAGAAACAACGCTAAGAAGATTCGCCCACACGGCCTCTGCACCGAAGACAGGCGATAACACCTCGTCGTTACATAATGGCGCATATACATTGCGCATAATCGCGCATAAACACGCTTATCGTGTGCGACGTCGTGTGTCATGGGTTAGGCAAACAATTACTGTACGATTACAGAGCAATTTGTTCCTTTTTGTACAAAAACCCTGGCACAAAGATTTTCCAGGTACTCCGATTCCCGATCGCTCGGTTGACCGACAAATCTTCCATCATATTTTCGACTTTCGTCTTACAAAGCAAATCGCAAAGCATAAACCGTAAATTGATGTCATTAACGCTGATATTATCAACGCAAATAATAATTATTATAGAAATTTAAACAGAACTAATCTCAACAGAATTATATTAATAATTCTGGCTCGTTGTCAATGTAGATAAACTTTAATCTCGCTTCAATTTTTACTCTTCTTCTCTTTTTACAGTTCTGAAAAAAGATGAAGAATAAATTGAACCGAGATTAAAGTTAATCTATAATACATTGCACTATATAATGCATTACGAAAAATTTCTGGCTAAAAATGAACGAACCAGATTATTAATATCAATCAGAATTCTGGTTATCTCAACTAGAATTATAACAGATTTCACTAGAAAATTCTGACTTGTTCATTTTCAATCAAAATTCCAATTAATATTGTACAATCAGACTCTTTTTCCAGTGTGGAAACAGGCATTATTAATCTTTAATCGACTTTTCAGTGAGATTCGGACGATTCGTTCCGTTGCCAGGCTACGCAAAGGGTAACAGGGCAACGGTCAAAGAACGCGCGATGAAAGGGCAGCAGCTGGGCATTATTCCGTATATTTTCATATCTGATTGTGCGCACACCGGCGCAACGTGGAACAGAGCGCTGCTTTGCGGAGATAAATCTGCGTGTTACCCTACCTTTCACTTGCGCACGTGTGCATTGCATCTCGCTGCCCTCGGGGTAAAGTCGCATAATAAGACGCGAGATTAAAAGCGGGCGCGGGTGGCGATGCGAAATTTACGACGCGTAAAACAGGGTAGTTTCTGTCGCGTGACGAGTAATTTCTTTCGCGGCAACGCTGACGCGAATTATCCTCGCGACGATTGACACGTCGTAATTAAAGTTTGTGCGAAGTCCAGGACTTAATTTAAATCTATATCTCTTGGAACTTCTAGATCTCTTAGATCTCTTTGAGATATTACTTCATTTAACGATTCTAGCAATTTGCATTTCTACATCCGGAAATTGTAAACACGTCAGAATTTAAACACATAAGTTAAAAAATTGTCAGTTTATTTATATATGTAAAATATATTTTTTTACTTATATTTTATATATGTATATAAATTATATTTTTGTAAATGGTCACACGCGTCTCTATCGTCGGCTTTCATCGATTTCATCTACATCTTTTCTGTTACGAGAAGCGACTCAAGAGGAACGCGTTTCGAAAAGAGCGTGGTGTAATCGTGCCTTAACGCGAACTTCTAACACAATCGCAAGTTGCACGGGGTCACGGGGAAAGAGAGAGCGAAAACGAGACTTATGCAAATTTTTCCCTCGCCGGGCGCGCGCAACCTTTCCGCGTCGCTTCGAGGATACCGTCGTGATGACGATTCCCATCTTATTAGCATCAAAATTATTAAATTGCTTGTCAATTTAATATGTAGATATTAATATGTATTAATATGTAGATATTAATATGTATTAATATGTAGATATTACTATCCTAGTTCTGTTCACGATTGCGTTTCAAAACCAAAAAGATTTCTGTTTGCAAAATTGATTATGTATATAAATTCACTCTGTGTGAAATATTTGAGCACTAAGGCCGGTATTCATAGTCGGATCTTATATTCAAGATCGTTTTAAGTATAGTCTTAAGATGTTATGAATCAATCAGAGAGCTGTATTAGCATTTCAAGACATTTTAAGACGGTCTTAAAATAAGAACTATGAATACCAGCCGAAGATCCGCTTTGACCAAAAATAGGTTTATTTCTCTTAATTGATCCAATTGACGTGTTTGTCACAGAAATTTTATTGCGATGCGCTACGAAAAAAAATGTTTGTCCCGCGGTTCTCTTATTTGTATTCTAAGAACAAGAATTTGATCGTCAAAACACGGCGGACGGGTGTCACGAGCGTGATTACGTCATGACCGTGAAGTATGCATAAATCATAAAAAGGTAAAAAAATTGAATGTACGCAAAGTGTCGTTCGCGTTTATGCATGAATGAATAAAGCAGACAGACACCGATAACTGACTGTATAACACGGCAGATCAAAGATTGATTTCTCAGAATTATTTTAATTACGAGAGTAAATTGAATTTTCTTCGCGCTGCTTAAGCTCGATTAAATTATATGTTTCCAAGTTAATATGCGAGGCATGCTAGATGTACATGGCATTCGACATAGTAACGCTAAGATTCTGTAATCTGCTACAGAGCGTAACTTAACAGGAGGCTGAAATATTCATAGATAAGTAATCAGTGTGCGGAACGTGTTGCTCTAATAACGTCCGAGACTGATCCCTCGGACTTTGCCGGACGACCGGAAGTTCGAATATCCATGAAGGGGATGGTCGGCGGCTTCGCGGAAGATCGTCATTAGCGCTTCACGGCTATTTTGAGTTCTATTAATATCTCTGAAATCAAGCGAAGCGCCGTGGCTTCTCCTTGCCAAGCCCAGGTATGATCTAATCGTAATCGTATATGCGCAGGATGTAGCAAAGGAAACAGAACTGCGCGCATCTTCGATCATAGATCTGAGTGAGAGAAAAAAAGAAAGGCGAGTGAAAAAAATTTCATGGAATCTAACTTAAAATTCACTGGATAACGAAAGTGTGTAATTCATAAACATGCCACATCAATAGGTATGTGCCATCGATTCTAATTGCTACTTTCACCAGAATGATAAATAGCTTCGCATTAATTGTCGGTAATTATTTAGTCAATTTTCCTATCATTTATTTCGCGACTATAGAATGTTTAATTACTTTGATTTGTAAGAATAATTTATATTAGACGATAAATAATCTTGTTGAATGATGAGAATTGTCTGGCCTTTCGCGGAACTACCGCGAATAACGCGGCAATTAATGACAGAAACTAATAATCGTACGGCACTCGAATGAGAAATGTCGTAGAACTCCGATGAACCTTGGGAAAGAAATAGGCGTGAGGATGATATTTGCGGAGTATTGCAATCGTGTGCTCGAGGAAGTCCCTCCTCGAGCAGCCGCATTTTATGTTGCGATCGATTGCGCAAGCGGAATGCAACAACGGAATTGTCGATCTCGACGGTGGATTCCCTATCAATCGAGAAGCGAAGGTGCCAAGTATGTGATTACCGGTGCGACACGTAATATTTGCAACCGAAATTCGAACGCCAACAAGCCGAGCGCGGCGTTGCAAGGCCGTTCGTTTCGAAGCGGGACAGCTTCAGCTTCGGTTTAGATTACAGGCGTGGTACGGCGCTTGAAACAATACACCGATACAATATATCACACGCGGTTCTATCGCTCTGAATGCAATATTATGTAATCTCTCCGGCGGTGAGTAGATAACGCGACCTCGTTGTATCACCGTTCAAGGAAACAAAATTTTATACGACGGAATGGCGAGCGACTTCCCTCTCCAAACGTTATTTCTAAATCATCAATGTTGTTCGTCCTCCCTTCGCCGGAAACGTGGAGGTAAAATTCCGATCGAGCCAAGATATCGACGTGTCATTAAATCGAAGTCGGTTGCGAAGTACATGGAACCGTGGAAGTAGCGTATATTCCCATCACATCGAGGAACACGCGGTCTTCGGTAAATATTCATGATGTATACGTGTAATGCTAAGCTGCGAGGAGGACGAGGTGGGGCGAGCAGACAGATGGAGGAGTCTTCCTGCATGCGAAGGCAGGATCGCCGCGTGATAAACTCTAGAGCTGCACGATGGCAGCACGATACAAGCCTTCGTGCGCACGTTGAATAGCGATATGCGCCGCGTGGCACACTCGCGCCTTACTTTTCGTCGTCGTCGTCGTCGTCGTCGTCGGCGACGGCGGCGAGCTTAAATTAAGTGATATCCCGCAGCGTCAGAGAATTCAATCAGTCTACTCACCATCGGACGACATTGCCAAGGGTAAAAGATCACCGGCGGCCTTCAATTGATCGAACTTCTCTATTAACAGGAGCATTCTGTAAGCAGAATGGACGACGGATTTATATAATGGATTGCGATTAAAGATTTTATGGTTTCGTTAACGCATCGCACTGATTAGTTAATTTTTAATGAGGAAAAGAAAAGTCATTTCTTGAATGACTGAATCACGATTAGGAGATATCCTGTGAATTTCTATGCAGCCCGAAAGCCGAAAGACAATCGCTTTCTCCGTCCATTTCACTTACTTGGCTTGCGGCACATTGTGTTTTCTTTGCAAATCGACGCGTAATCTCTCGCCTACGTGTCGATAGATGTCCGCCAGCGTGTTCAGAGCAGTTTCCCGAACCTTTTCCGACGGATCCGACAGCAGCTTTACGATGCTCGGAATTACTCCCGATAGTGCCATCTCATCTGCTCCATGTCTGGAAAAATTCAAATTCCATTAAAAAAAAAAAACAATTTCTTTTCGTAAATATAATTTATTTCGAATAAACACCACTCACTCGTTCAACGTAGTCGTCAACAGAATCAGGGCCTCCTCTCGTAATTTTGCATTCTTATGATTGAAGGCTGGACGAAGTCTATCCAGAAGATTCTGAGGCGACATGCATCCCTTTTCCATAATTTTCAGGAGCACCAGTTGCGCCTTCTCCCTGGTAGCATCTTTACTGTCACCTGTAACAAATGCGAATTTAATTATCGATTCGTATACATGTGAAAATTTGGAGCGAATATCTTCGGATCGCGCGTGTGCGTGCGATTATTCTTGACGTCGGCTTCGCGGGACAACTGAAAGCGATCGGCGGACCGGTTCTCGACAAATATGGTGTATACATCTGTCATAGACTTCAACCTCATTAGAGGCGTTTAAACGTCACTCTGGCTCGTTCTATTTGAAACTCATTTAACGATTAACGATGATTCACCCAATACGCGGCGAAATGTTCGCGAAACTCATCACACTTTCGAGATACAGGTCTATAGGGATGGTATAACTTTCTAATTAATGCTTGATGTTAAAATTATCCTCGACTATCTTTTACATCGCGAATATGGGATATTTACAAACCGAAATATACACGAGCTTCTATCGATGCCAATTATCGACCATCGTGAACCGTTTGTGGAGTTATCGATCGTCGTAAATAATAATAGAAATTTTCGATATCGCGTATCGTGCCAGTCGATTCCTCCCCGAAGACGATTTACGAGACAAACGGGTGGAACAAATACACCCCGCACTCACCTAGCCTGTCTATCGTCGGTTGGATGATGGTGGAGATGTAAGGTTTGAAGTCGTGACCCATCCGATCCGCGAGATACGTGAGGATCTCTAAACCATTCTGGACAACCTGCAAAAGAAGAACACGTGCGTCGTTTGAATTTATGGCGCATATCGGCCGATTATAGCCGCGGTGGCAATGATTGTCCTCCTTCGGTGGGATCGCGTCGTCGCTTTCGCGCGAAACGACCGGCGCATCAAGGCGATCGAGGTCTACCGGTTAATTTAGCGAGCACAGAAAGCGTTTATATGGAACTCCATTATGGTATATTAATTGACACTTCCAACTATGGCGAAAAAGCAGGTTAATAATAGAAGCGCATTGACGCAATTTGCTCTCGCATTCATCGCGTCTGAAAAATGGGATTATGTCATTCAAAAAGTATCTTATTTTTATTACAATAATTTTTGTTTTGTTAAATACAAGTATATAAAATAAATATTTAAGATAAGTATATAAGATACATGAGTTAAATAGGGTAGAGCGGAGCTTTTTCGTTCATTTCTCACGATAATGTTTATGTTTCTGAACAGCACACGTTGATTATTCAAAGGTTGTGCTTGTGCTTTCAAGGATTATGATTATATAATGTAATTATAAGCATGTCACTGCAAAGAAATATTTGCTATCGTAAATTTTCGTATTACTCTTATAAGTTTTATTTTTATATTGTTATACTTAATATTCTTTATTTATAATGTTCAGCATTTTCCTTGGATGATAATCCAACGAATAAAGACTCAACGTCAAACGGAAAAAGAAAGATATCAGAGAGATCAACTATTTTTTTGAATAAAATATCCAGTAATTCATTTAACAAAAATAAATCACTTTTTTTATCATAACACTACGATATAAATGGAGAGAGTATGAAAATAGAGAGGAGTAAGCCTCGTTAGAGATCGTATTATAATATCTCTCGTGCAATGTTGACAGCTCGCGTGATGCAAACATATCGATCCAGAGGGAGACGAACTCTATCCTCTTGAAGACGGAGAATCGCTGCTGTGTTTCCTCTCATTCGTTAATATGCGAGTCTCGCCAGACGCAAGTGCACTCGTGATTACAACCTCAGTAATACGCGTAGACAGAATGCCGTTTCTGTTAATCAAGAGAATGCACAATTAACCCACCAGCGAATTTCTAATCGAACGTTTGTAATTTAGTACCTGCTAAACGCGCGCGAAAGGCGACTGCATAGTAATTACGGTGGAAGTCATAACACAAATCACTGAGTAACGCCAACGATAATACTATATCTTTAACGTGTCGATTTTAATATCCCATAATATATAACATTTACATCTCGCACCTAAAGAGGATATCTAGGTGAACGTTGCTAAATTTAATTTTTCATTGAGCAGCTTGTACACTATCGTCACAAACTGCGAAGTGTTTAAACGCCTGCAGTACGACGTTTAAATACATTTAACGAAGTGCTATACATAGGCGTATAAACCTATTTTCGAGCCACGGGGTAAACGTTCTCTCAGGGCTATCGTCTGGCTGTGACATCATTGCTCAGTACCGAGGATTTTTGCTCTCCTCTTTGGTTTTTCTCTTCTGAGCTATTATCTTCAATCTCTCGATAAAACTACATGCATCTCTGATCCATTCACGATTGTATCTATAAAGTGACTTACACATTATATTTCTACGCTACATTGCATCCGTAAAATGTAAACATCTCGATAAGATCTATATTTGTACCTATATATCTTTATTATCTTTCAATATCAATTGCAACGATATTATCTATTAAATAAAATAACGATATACAATTAAAAACAACATATAAATAATAACACACTACAAAAAATTTACTAAATCTTAATACATATTTCTTTGAATAATAATAAGTGAATATTCACGGTAAATAAATATTTATTCAATAAAAAAATGATAGTTAAATCAAATTAATGATTTTTGTATTAAATATTTTTTTCAATGCACAATTATAAAACGTAAACAAAAATTTGCACCTCAAAATATTGCACTTAAAAAATCATTGTACATATAAATTAATCAATTAAAGTCAGAAAGTGGCGAATCTATGAAGCACGATACTCTATTAATGTAAAAAAAAAATAATAGCTCCAGTAGCACTTTTCATAGTTCTACACTGAGAAAAAAATATCTTAATTTCAAAGAAATATTTCTTTGCTCGTATTCAAACAAATTATTACTTTGGATCAATGAAAATTTCTTTAAACGTAAGATATATTTTTTACTTTAAAAAACATATTTTAATTTCAAAGAAATTTTCATTGATCCAAAGTAATAATTTGTTTGAATACGAGCAAAGAAATATTTCTTTGAAATTAAGATATTTTTTTCTCAGTGTACAGTTCTTTATTAAAGTAAAAAAAATTCCCCATTTTCTATATTAAAAAATCAAAATTGTTTAGAATTTTATCCTAAAACAAAAATAAAATAATACTCCAACAATTAATAATTTTTATACAGTTATGAACATTCGTACCCTGTATGTCGCTAAATAAAAATTTTCGACAAGTTATTACTGACAGATCTTTGTACAAAGCGCATGTACGATGAAAACCACCGGTGGTTCTTTGTAGCGAAAGGACTAAACAGAAACAACGCGCGAGAAGAGTCATCATGCGAAGTCGTACACGACGTGTGGGCGAGAGATCCACCGGCCTTACTCGTCGAACTTGGGTGCACGATCCGTTAAAACTGTTGTTAGAGCTACGTGGGAGGCTGCACACGTTTCTTCCTTCTGCATCGCGTACAGATCGCGTTCGCGAGGCGCCACGTGATCAGACGGAAAAGAGCCCTTCGAGGGAAATAGGCGCCGCCGTCGAAAATACGGAACGCGTATTTTCGGGCACGCGAGATATATCTGGTATCAAATACGTCGCTGAACTTCTTGGCAGTTTAACAGAAAAGCCACAGGAAACGAGACGAGAGATCTGCCCGACGGTTACGAAAGCAAATACGAATGCGGGAAAGCTGAGTCAATTTTCGTCGGATTTTCAAATAATATTCTACGGCATAACAACACGGAACGCGTTTAATTATTTTGGGATAAAGTCTACGGTTTAGATTAGACGAGTGGACGATTCATTGCCTTAGAATCGTAATACGCTTTTCAGCAAAGCTCTTTGTAGATTCATTCCTGCGATGCGAAAGATGAGAAAGGGAAAAATGCAAAATTTCACCGTGTCGAGAGTCGGTCGTCGTGCGATTTGCAACGGACTATATTTGGCAGCCTATATTCCTCGGTTATCTCTCTGTGCGTCGTAAGACAAATGTTCCTCAATGCGCGAGATAAGCAATTCGATAGTGTCGTAGCATTTCTCGTTCTCGTTTTATCGCAATAATTCCGAGGCAAAGCGGCCGACATTATACAACGTTAGTTCGGTAATTCCGACGTTATGGAAGAAGAAATCCTCGAGTATACACAAAATTCACGGAATCCTAAGGTAATAATCCGCTCTCCGAGTTCACGAGGCGGACACACTATACACGGCATTCGTATAAAAATGCCGTGTGATTGAGATAAGCTGGGAAACGGTCTCATAATCGCGCAGCTCAGCTCTTGAAAAATAAGTCGGTTGAGAGTCGCTTGAAACAGATTCGGCGATGACATGTATTTTTCTACTTTACGATTGCGAACAAAAAATAAAATGCAAAATATTAATATTTTCTTCTGTTCTCTTCGTTTTTAATTCTGCATCTGGGCGATCTAAATTCTTTTGAACATAAGCAAAATTTCACTTTCCAATTTCTCCAAAATAAAGGAAAGCGAAATTTGGTTCTGCCTCCTAAAATCTTATTAAAAATCGCATATTTTCTCCCTTTTTTATCAATCGCAAGTTGGCAGCAGTCGAAGGCAAAAATTATTTGTAATATAATAAAGATGTTGAAAATAATTTGTATTTTTCACATTTTTTTGAAAACCTACACTGAAAAAAATACTAAATTTTAATAAATATCTATTTGAATAGTTCTAAGTGAATATTTATTAAATGTAAACATATATTTATTTGATACAAAAACCATTAATTTAATTTCTATCATTTTTATTGAGTAAATATTTATTTACTATAAATAAATGTTTTCTTAGCACCATTCAAAGAAATATCGAATATGTATTAAGATTTAGTAAATTTTCTTTTCAGTGTGAACAGCAAAAAACTTGAGCTAGACGGAGAGATTAAAAATTTGCTCGCAGCCAGAGGGTTAAGTCATCGCGAATGTTGCAAAAATAGGTATATTTTGCGCAAGTAATGAGTAACATTATGTAAGAGACGTAAAACGTTTGCGTGCGCGCACCGTACGTATGTAAAAAACACATCGAGGTGAGGGTGATGTCATACATTAAATCCTGAAAAGGAAACATCTCCGTGGCGGAGCAAAAAAAAAAGCGAGTAGAATATGACGGCTGTAGAGGCAGTTCGGTTCGGTTCACGTTTTGTCCTGTGTCCTTGACATCAATATACGGTGCACTCGTGCCTTGCAGAAATGGTGCAGCTATCGTTCCGTAAGGAGAGACATTGTTAAGTCTAATTACACGCGACGATTCACAGCCAGGCGACCATGGTTCGACAACAAAGAGTACTTTGCGCTTTAAGCCTCTACTTATCTACATTTTATGTCTTTACGTAAAGTGTGACGATGTAAAAACAATGCATTTCATTCGTGCCGCTTGCTTGACTGCAAAACTAAACCAAACACGAATAGGATCCTTTTTAAAATGGGTATTTACATGAGAGAAAAAAATATTACATCCAGCATTTTACAAGTCAAAAATATTTTATAAATCTCGCTTTTGCACTTAAATTCATAATGTCAATTATTATTATTATACTCAATTGAAGTTATTTTTAATAATTAGTACACTGAAAATAAAGTTATATCAATAGCATTATTTTAATTGAAAATAATTTCGTTAATTTCGTTAATTTCGTTAATTTAATGACATTATTAATGAAACAAATATACCATGCTCTTGTGTTAATAAGATTTTATTTGTTTCATTAATACTGTTATTGAATCAACAAGATTATTTTCATTTTTTTTTTTAAGTGAGATTTAACTCGAAAAAATTTAGAAAGTAACCACAGAAATAAATCGATTTACATCTTGATACATGGAAGTTAAAAATAATAAAACGTTATTTAACTTAAGGAATTGTTAGATTGTCATTGCTCCTTCAATATCTAACAGATGGAGCTTTTCATTTGGTAACATAAATCGACACAAGAATCGTTCTATCTTTATTATTCACACAAATTTCAAGAAAGATAGAATGATGTTTGTGTCGACTTATGTCATTAAATGGAAAACCATTGTACGTCGTCAAAAAATTTAAAATAACATGAAAAATATCTCACAACTATAAATACAAAATATAGATAAAAATATGAAATAATAAAAACGTAGAAATATTCTAGCAATAAATGTATCTTGGTATCAAAAAATATCGTCGTGGAATTAAAAAGCAGTGGAAGTTTAACAAATAAACTATCATACGTCACCGGTTCTTTCATTTCATTTCAAAGAACTGTGACAGAAAGAAAGTCTTGGCTAACAATTATAGGGAATAACTTGTAAAGGAAACATGCTTCATTTCGTTCTTTCGGCTGTCTGCCAAAATCGCGAATCGGAATGAAAAGCGTTTCACCGAAGATTAAGGATAGTCTGCGATTCTCTTCTTGGCGGACAAGGTGCATTCATTAAGAAACCACCAGCCGAGAAAGCGAAGCTTTTTTCAGCGGTGCATACCCTATTCTTACGATCGAACACAATGGATCGTCGTGGGCAGCGGACAGCTGAAAAGGCCCGCTTTTAACGCACTCCCGAGTTTATCGTCCTCGTTTTTCTTCCCGTCCTGTCTCGAAGGTGAAAATGACGCGTGCCACTTTGCGGATTCAAAATCGCGCGACGGCAACAAGTGGCAT
Source organism: Mycetomoellerius zeteki (assembly GCF_001594055.1). Classification (NCBI taxonomy): domain Eukaryota; kingdom Metazoa; phylum Arthropoda; class Insecta; order Hymenoptera; family Formicidae; genus Mycetomoellerius; species Mycetomoellerius zeteki. Next base: position 1,297,706 of record NW_017257294.1, read on the forward strand.
CGAACGATAATCACTCATTCACGTTCGATTCTCGTCCGAAATTTTAATCGTAAGAATTAAACGCGACACGCGCTTCTATATTTTGCTGTCTATATTTCGTTCAGTTTACTGACGTCCCACTTGCCAGCACATTATACGAACTGAACGAGGCATTGTGAGGAGTGAATAACGGTCGGCTCTCTCGAATCGAGTGGAAGGGCATGAATTCCATAATTAAATCGCAAGAGCACGTTCTTAAATCTAAAGGATACCACCAAGTAAACATTTGATATTGGAGATGCAATTTTTCTCTGAATGCAACTTTAATCAGTGAACAAAACTTGAAAAATGGAAAAGATTGCTCCCTACACTGAGATAAAAATTGTTTATTTGACTAATTGTAAAGCTAATTTAGTTCGTCTTTACTTTTTTGTTAGAGAATGCATGTATAATTTAAGTCAAATATAATGTTCGACATAAATACATTTTTCATCGAAAAAAATAAAGAAAAATTAATTTAGTTAAATGAACAATTTTTTTCTCATTGTAGGAGGAAAGCAACTTGTAATTCTGAGCGAATATGCAGAATTAATGGAACTCTACTTCCTCTCACATAGATTGTTGCGGAGATTGTTATGAAAATGCAGGAGTTATAAAGAAAAACATGCAGGAAACGGAGAGGTGACTTGAACGACAATAAAAAGCCGCGCTAAAAATAGCAATGAACGCTCGATTGTATGTACAAACAAGCATGATTTTTCCTATGTATATGCGTACGCATATCAAAACATGTGAGTTCATACATCATGTAGAAATATTCAATTTTTGACCAAAATTCGTTTCGGTTATCTACTTGTTACATCTAAAGCAATTTTTGTAAAGCTTCCTACCAATGGAAATTCAGAGTGACTTAAGGCGATCGATCTTTCAATGAGGGTCGGCTGGTGATGGATTTTTTAAATAAAAGTTCACGCATATATCAATTTCAAACACGGAGAAGTAATTCGATAAGCAAATGAAATACGAGCGAAATTTCTAAGTAAAACAGTACGATAAGGAGAATCTGTGAAGTTAGCACATTTTATTAATATAAAAGGAATTAATAATTACACAAGTATAAAATATAAAAAAGTTTTAAAGAAGGTGAAGGAACGAGCAACATTTTTAAAAATTACTTGGTAATGTATTACAATATTATTCTTGAAGATGTCGTAAAATAAGTACAGCAGTACTTTTGATAATTCTGCAGATCTACGTAAAGATAAAAAAGTTCCGCATTTTTTATATCAAAAAATCAACCATCAGATATAAAAAAAATATAACGTTACAATGAGTCATTCGTCAGAGTTACCGCCCAAACGACAAGAATGATTTTTTACTCCTACTCGTCTTCAAGTTGATTTTGCCACACGATATAACTTTCAACATTTCAACTAATGATAACTTGTAAACAAATCATCGTCCGTGAAACTATGTCTTATCAAAGATTTATCAAGTCTTATCAAGATTTCATGAACAAGACTTATCAATATTTTATGACTTATCAATCTTTTAAGCTTTGCAGGATAATCTTAAAGTTTTTTAATTGATCGCATAAATTTAAGCTTTATTTCAAGCTGATATTGAAGGCTGACGTGACAAAAATTTTGACATAACCGGAGAAAAGATTATGCGCGGAAGGTAAGTTTAAATAACTGGTTATATACTAAACCGTACCTGATGGTTCAAATCTCGTAGTAAAGTTTCAAACCGCTCTCGATAGTCCATTAAACTGTCACTCGGGCTGCGCATTTCTCTCGAAGGGGTCAAAAACTTTCGCATCGGCCGTACTCTCAACCATTACCGGAGAGCATTTAGCGACTTGATGGCTTCGACTAAACAACATCCTTGCATCTTTGCGACACGTTAGCAAAAGACACGTTACGTACATGGCGTGAAAGTTTTTTCCCTTATTCGTGAGTGAACCGAGCTCCGTGATCCTTCGATCAGCGAAAGAGTAAATTGAATGAATTTTGTAGCTGACATCTGTTCAGCGAAATTAATTCAAAGCTTTATCTACTGGGATTGAAATTTTGACATTGGAAATCGGAACAAGTTCAGGAGAAGCTAGTTATGAAAATTAATTAAAAATTTAGCGAACACACACAGGTTACGTGTTCTTTAGTTCGATTACGTCTACGATCATAACCGTTATTCTCGAAGATCTGGCAAATGAAATAAGTAAATAAACGATGGCATATTTAATTCGACAAAGTACCGAGAACGTAGGAGTACAACTCAATCGGCAATAATAACACGCCATAAACTCGATTGCTCTCGATTACTCGATGCAGATTATGCAATTTAAAGGTCACACCAGCGAATCGTCCCAAAGTACCCTTTGCCAAAAGAAGATCTCGAAATATCTCCTCTCGGTATGTCACGAGAGGTGCAACGTTCTTTCTTAGAGACGCGGTCGTAAAAAAAAATATTCAACATAAACAAATGATGAGAAAAAGTCTAACGATCACGAGAATTACCTTCGTGACAAAAATAAACTGAATTTGAAAGCACGGTCTCTCCGACTATATGGAAGTATCTAAATTTATAACGGCACGAGATCATCCCGATTATCCGAGTGTTAAGGAAATTCTAAAGTCGTCTGTGTTTTACCGATTATTTTTCAAACAAGTATTTTTTGAATTGCCTTTACAGATTTAAAAATCCTTTTTTACAATTGAAATATAAACGATAATATAGTCTCCAAACTCGATTTTAAGTAAAAAACGAAAAGAAGTTAGAAAATTTTCTGGTTAAATTTATTAGAATTCTAGTTGAGATAACCGGAATTCTGATTGATACATATTTCTGTAAAATCTACTAAAATTCTTATTTTTACCAGAATAATTATATCAATCAGAATTCTAGCTTCCTTAACTCGAATTCTAGTAGATTTAACCAGAAAATTCTGATTCGTCCATTTTCCTTCAAAATTACTGTTACTTTAATCCAACCAGATAATTTTTCTCAGCGTATAATATTAAAGATCAAATAATTAGAAATTTTGTACGTGTATGTGCGTGTGATGTTGATGTAGTAATGTATAACAATACATCAATGATATGTAAATCGTATGTGTGTAGGTCCTATTGAATCGATAAAACAAACGATTTTAGACTCCCCTCAAAGGTTGCATACAGTGTATGAAAACTGGACGACTGAGAACCCCTGGCACGCACACACGCACATAAGGTAATAAGTTTGTCACTCGACACACCCTGGCCGGCGATCATACAAAATTAGGATCGAGTGAGATCTAATGTAATATAACAGTTATGAGGAGGGGAAGATAAACATCCATAAAAAAAGATATGAGGAACAAATATAGAAGTACAATTCACAGTAACGCAGTCAATTATCTCCATATATTACGATGATATAAATGATATTTTCACGTTTATATCCCTTATCTCGTTCGTCTAATTAATTAAACGCGCGAATGTTTATTCTACTTTCGCTTCAGTCCTTGTATAGATATCGTCTCATTACGTACATATTTTATTCTCCGATTCTTGTGTTCAATAGTGCATTGTGCGTCGGATGAATGCGGTCGAAATTCGACATATCCACATTCGCAGGAAATAAAGATTAAAGGCTTACTGTGTCAATGTATAAACATCCCGCTTTCCCTATACAGTATCTTTACGAAAGTACGCGTTGCTTGCGTTTCTTGCGCAATACGCAAGAAAAGCTCAACGTGTTATGCCCGTTTCTATCAATATGGTTTAATTTTAATCTCGGTTCAACAAACTCTTCATCTTTTTTTAGTTCAAGAATTAGAAAAAGATGAAGAGTAAGTTGAACCAAGATTAAAGTTAATCTGCAGAAGATACAGAAGATAATCTGGTAGAAATGGCACATTAATCCGTAACTGAAACATATGGACCCTGGTAACAATTTAAAAAAAGAATTAAAGTTTTCTAAAAAAAAAAATTCAACGTGTTTATATTGGACAAGATTTAGAATCAACAAATTCTATCAATAATATTTCATTTAATTTAATTGTGTTATTTTTTTTAATTTAATTTAATTTAACTTTTATTTGTATTTCTCAAACAGCGTTATACCAGATTATAGATTAAGAATATATATAATTAAACTAGAAAAATTCTTAAAGAAAACTAATAACAAATGCTTTAATGAGTCCCAAGAACTCATATTTTCCTGTTAATTAAAGTTAATTAAATGTTTTCTACGCCAAACTACGCTCATTTACCACGCATGTGTAGAGTTTCATTGCTCAGATTTTCATCGTGTTACGGAATACCGACCGCAATAAAACGGAAGACATGTTCTCAATAATAAATAAATGATGAACACATTACTGCCTCGCTGCATTCGAAGGATTGTTTACATCGCGCACGGCGTTATAATTTACAACGTTTATTAGCATTGAGTCTTAAATGTGATGACGCGACATTGATCTTACAGAGTAAGATAATTGAATCTTTAGAGTAAACAGCTATATATCTCTCGCTGAATACTCGTGCATTTAAAGCGCCGATCACGACGCTTTAAATCCCTTTAAACACCATCACAGTTACTCTAATCTTCATCTTGTATCTTCGTTTAAGTGCAAGTACTTGGCGTTAAGTAAATACTTCACAACGACCAATATCGTGTATTGCACGAAACGACTTGTGCTTTGTGCTTTCATCATCTTCGGTTTTTCATTATCTGTTTAACTCGTAGTTTAGATGTAATCTTACTTAACCCTTAGTACACATGATTGGATCATCGTGGCCTGCACATTTCTTTTCTTCGAAAAACTAGAAGCATCAAATAATCAGTGTTATAACATTTATATAGAATTTTTTAAAATGCATAATCACTTAATAATTTTTGTACATTTGTTAAAATGATGAAAATTAATCCGGAACACAAATGACCTACCATGTATAATAAAGGATTAAAAAATCATTGTATATACTAAGAAATTAACTTGATGAACTTGAATAATATAAAAATTGTGTTTTCTAGTTATGATTAATCACTAAACTAATGGTTTTGTAATGGTTTAGTTTTTAAGGTTTTCACAATAAATGATTATATTGTACCTAAAGATCAAAGGTTCATCAATGAAATTCATTCATGAATTTCTTGATAATCTTTACTCTTTAGGTAACCATATATAAGGTCTGTTCTTTTTCCATACCCTAGAACTGAATTTCTTGCACGTTTTATTTTTTATCTTTTTCTCTCCAACGTGGAAAGAATAAGAATAAGAAGAAAATAAAGTGTGCAAAGAAATTCAGTCCTAGCGTATAGAAAAAGAATAGACCTATTATGAAGACTTAAAAGTTATTCACTACAAAACCATCAATTGATTACCATAGATAGAAAAATACAGTTTTTACTTTATCGTCAGATTAAGTCCAAGTTAACCAACAAATAAAATATTCATCAAGATATCTGAGAAAAGATAGAAAAGGTAAACACAAGTTCCGAGAGTCGTAAAACCATAAAGAGATGTATTATTTTTGTCCCGGAGGGTCACTTGAACTTATCGAAGAAAATAAGCAGAAGAAAAATTGAACGAATGCTGGTCATTCACAGCGAGGAAACAGCAGTAAATTATGACAAATGGCACTTTCATCGGCACCGGACTACTTACTCCAGCGCGTTGCTCCGTGCCACACAGATGCTAAATCGGTTGTTCCCATTTCGCGACGCACAGGTGAGAACAGGGGCGGTAACGTTCTCACGTGCGAGCGCGAAAAAGCGGCGTTTTACGGAGCGCGCCGAAGGCAGGCGATGGCGACTGATCAATCGTCTCCTTTCTCCATTTATGGACCGCTCGCGTCATGTGCTCGACTAGAAGACCTCGCGGCCGCGAATCCAACGTGATTGACTTCGATTGGGTGTTAATCCTTTGTACCACCATGTGATTTTAATCCGTAACAAGAATACATATTTTTTGTGACACTAAGGCCCTTCACTTCAACTTACTGCACTGGGTATCAATTCAGAGAGTTCATCGATAAAAAAAGAACAGACCTTATTATACTGAGAAAGAATCTTGTTCGGGACAGTCAAAATGTTAAAATCAGAAACGAAGATCTTAAGCTCTCAGATCAGAAGAATGGCATATTGGAAAAGATGATACACCTACACATTCACCGGACTATATTCGGTAGTTGTAAGTAAGTTCTCGCAGACTGGTTTGCGACAATAACAACGATCTGAGAAATGTATGTCATCTTTACAAAATGCCATTCTTTTGACGTTCTACTGACCTGAAAAGATTTTGGTTTCTGACGATTTTAACATTTTAATTGTCCCGGACAAGATTTTTTTTTCTCTCTCAATTCGAGGAGCCAACTATGTTTTTCAACAAGATAATATGCAATGCATTTTACATTTTATATGTCTGATACACTTATTTGTTCCTTCTTTTATTTAATTAACTGATGGTATTCATATTTGTTTGGACAATGTTTCTGTGACTTTAGTTTGTTTTAATAACTCGTTAGATTTTAATTTTCTATCAATTACGGTCCTCTTTTAATTGATTTTTATTTACGATATTTATTTAATTCTTTTGGCTGAAGAAGATTCTATGAGTTTAAAACAGTCCCTATAATATTTAATAATAACTTATTTTATTTTTACTTCTTAACACACCTATTAATTAATTGTTCATATTGCCTTTGTATTATTACTTTACAAAAATAAGCTTTAAAAATATGTTTAGAAAATTATTCCAAATTAATTATTAAACTATTTAAAAATTACTTTTTAATAATATTCTTATATTTCTTATATTCGACTATTTAAGAATAGTCTTAAAGTCACCAAACCTATTTGCTCCAGTTATGGGTTAAGTTATATTATGGGGCATACTCATATATTTTTATATTTTTTAAGTATTTATATTTTATATTTTTTATTTTATATTATATATTTTATTTTATATTTTATATTTTTTATATATTTTAATGGCTGCGTTCAGCAGAAAAAGAAGTTTTATAACTGTTGTAAGATTCTTTAATATAACTTGTTTATATATCTAGATCCCTGAGGAACTAAGGACAAAAATTAAGAACTAATTATATTAAAGAATCTTACAACAGCTGTAAAACTGCTTTTTTTGCTGAATGTAGCCAATGATTTAATCAACGTTGCCCGCTTAACCCGTAATCTTGTTTTACAAGTAAAAAAACTTTAGTTATGCAAGGTTAAGGGTGAGTTAATTCGAATTCATATTGCTTCATCCTTTTCTCAATTATAATTCATCTTTAAATATAGAACAGCGCGTAAAGAGCAGCTCGTTTTTAAAGCAGATGTCAACAATCCCTAAAATATAATAAATGTTATTCTTGACGTAATCTTCAAAGCGATAAATAACACTAGTAATAACGATAAATAATTTTTTTTATAAATATATTCACAGTCTTATCCTTTTATCAATAAAAGTTTATCGACATTCTAGAAAAGCAGCCATTCGTGCATCACTTTGGGAGGAGAAAAAAATCGAGTTTCTCCATCTCTGTTTTAATTTTAGCATTTAATAAAGTGGAGAACAAATATGATAAAACTAAGTATCTATAAATAACGTGAAAGTAGCCGGAAAAAATGCCGCGGGTGAAGGTTAGGTACACTCAGAATGACTCGACGCGAGCGACCTTAGACATCATCGTCGTCGCCAAACGCTTACCTTGGGATTGCCGTTGCCGAGCCAGGGAATAACATTGTCGATGAACATGCCGATGTCCTGGCATTCGATGCTCTTGCTCAAGTCACCTAGGAAGTTGAGCAGCGCGGTACCGACGTTGAGCTTCTTCTTGATATCCGTCGTTGACAGGAGCGGCATGAAGCCGTCCATATCACGCGGATTCACCGCCATGGTCGGGCGGAGATGCTAGACGTCGCACGTCGCCGTCACGTCGCCGTCGTCGTGGCTGCGCACGTCGTTCTCGTCACTGCCTCCGGAAGACTATCCACCCGCGGGTCGTCCCTCGATCGCAAGCGGGACAAGGACGATACGCGGAGAGGTGTTTTCACTCGCGCACGTCAACACACATTACCTCGCCGTAGGAAACAGAGATCTCGCGTCCTTCGTCATGCCAACGGAGACGAGTTCGGTTCTCGCGGCGAGAAGGAAATAACACGAGGATTATCGCGAGTCCGTCGGTACTGACCAAGTCTGCACGATTTAATCACCGTCACTGCGACAGTCGTCGTCGTCGTCCTCGTAGTCGTCGTCGTCGTCGTTACCGCCGCTCGCCGTAACGGCCGTACGTGCGGCACGACCGCCAAGCGAACCTGGTTATTCAACGAGCGATTCTCGTGTTACACACGCAGATTAATGTCCGTCGTCGTTGTCGTTAAGACGCTCCGTCGGACGCCGTACAACGCAACTACCCGAACACAAACGCGGCGAAACGAGGGATCATCGGCACCGTGCACGCGACGCCATTTTCGTTTCCCCATCATGGCGGTTGGTGTTCGTCGCGCCGCTGCGCGCGCCGCCACTCGGCCGTCGCGCCAACTACGTTTCAAACGGTCGCGTCTGGTAACTGAATACGTTTGAATTGCGTATTGCGTCGCGTCGTCCCGCGGCCGTTGCGCTTCGGCGTCTGATCGCATCGTTGCGTCCGGACGACGTATGTCTGCTCGTTTTTTGCGAAATTAATTGTCGAATCGTTCCTCCGGACGACGACTGCGATCATGGCGTATCCAATCGGCGATTTGAATTCGAACGAACGAGGTGAGTCAAAATAGGTGACTCGAGAAAAATGTTAAAAGGAAAAACCGTAAATAGTTCAGCGCGGTAATTGATACGTGAATAAAATACAATTAATAATTGAAAGGTTTTATAACGAAATAATGCAACAATTAATTAAGAATTGGAATAATATAAATAATTGTAATAATTGAAGTGTAATAAGTTAATTAATTGTTGCACAATTTTATTCGCACCGACCTTATATTTTCTGTTCTTTTCTCTCAATGTTTAATATCGTGATATAACTTATTGGTAAAAATGCAGAGGCTCAATTACATATATCTGGAAATGAAATGAAAATTACAAAAATGAGCTTTATTATTAGACCGTTACGAACATTCTAGTAAATCCGTTCACTTTTGCAATTTTCATCTCATTTCAAGATACGTAATATCGATCCTTTAATCTGAATATGTTGAATGACGCCATGGTAAGCATGGCATTTATCGTTTATCTATTTTTACAGAAGCAAATGGCGATTACACTCGCGAGAATAGTGCAGCGTGAAGTTGCGTTCGAACTGGAGCCAGCCGTTCTGAGTATCAATTATGAAATTTTTTCCCTAGGGTGAAAAGTGAAAAATTTCTCCATTAATTTCAATGGTAAAAATTTTCACTTTCCATCCTAGGGGGGGATAAAGTTTCATGATCGATACCCTGAATTCCAACGGGTTTCGACGGGTGAATCATGTTCGTTAGACGCGCGTTTCTGCTTACGCTTTTCGTAATGAGGTTTTAATGGAGGATAATGATGTATATATACATAGTTACATTCACATATACAATATTAGGTATGTACAATACAATTTGTTATCGCTATCGCTGTGCGTGTCCCCGCTCGCTGTATCGTAGTTACTGAAAAACGCGGGACAAAAAATACATCTCGCGAGCGCGACGACGCTGTGATTATGTGGAATTTCGACGAACGATCTCCAGCCTTCGATATTCCGCCGTTAACAAAATTTTTATAATCTTTATTCATATCAAGTTGTACACTATTAAGCCGGAATCAGACTAGGCATTGAAGATTGAGATTGAAGATTGAAAGATTGAAATTTGATCAATAAAAACAATAGGAACTAAAATTCCTTTGTCCTCATTGTTCAAATTTCAATCTTCGATCTTCGATCTCAATCTTCAATGCGTAGTCTGATTCCGGCCTTAGATATATCAGCCCAGAACTTACAGCAATATCGCTGCAATAACGCCGCAATGTTGCTGCAACTTTTGTGCTGTAGGGGAGAGGAACACAATCCTTTGAGTTAAATAATATTTTGTTATTTTTAACTTTCACACTGAGAGAAAAATGTATTAAATTTTAATAAATATTTGTTTGAATAGCGCTAGTTGAATATTTACTAAATGTAAACATTTATTTGATACAAGAATTATTAATTTGATTTAACTATTATATTTTTTTATTTAGTAAATATTTATCTTCCGAATAAACGAGTAAGCGAATGTTATATTAAAATATTAATATTCAATATTATATTAAAATATAAATATTAATATTAATATTCAAATAATTATTTAGTACATTTTTCTCGCAATGCATGTGTATCAAAATGTAAATTAATTAATTTCTATAATTAATTTCAAAGTAAATAACGTTCATATTAACGTATGCATTTAGTAAATAATGAACTAAATTTGAAAGAGAGTCAAATTTAATAATAATTTTCTTGAGTTAAATTATTTCGCTTCATTGTTTTAGTTAAATTAACATCAAATAGGAGCAGTGGCGACTTATAGAAATTAAAAATAACTCAAATTATAGATATAATTTCACATTATGAATTTAACAGTGCACGTTACAACCTCTATATATATGAACGGAAAGTGTGAGCGAAAATAATTAAGATCGGCAAAGACAACATGGTCTCATTTTTATTCATTTCCCTACGTCTTTCGAGCGAATAATTCAAATGAGCGAATTATGCTTGTGTTTTGTACGTACGTGGAAATATTCGGACTCGCGATTCGGCGCCAACTTTAATATTAAGGCGCGATCGCCGGCTTTCGAATAGATTGATTATACAGAAGAGTGGCAATAATGACATCTGCGTGAGTCTGTCTGTACACGTGTAACACACAACATTTTTCTGATAGCGAATTCTGGGATGTGTTCCACTTGGCGTTTGCAACAAAACTCGCGTGCATCTTTGTTCAATATTTTATAAACAACAAGAATGAAATGATGCTTGCGAGCATTGCGTGCGCCAAGTGGAACTTGATAGCTGCAACACTTATTTGTAATTAAACAATGTTGCACATTCACGCGACATACACAGAGAAATCCTTTGACAAGTCGCGAGTCATAAAACAATCCCTTAAGAAGCACAATTGCCACCGTCCTTATAAAAATTGACGAACGCTGTATGAAAAGTGTCAATTAACGCCGGTTACAGAACATTACGCTCAAAATAAATAGGATCTGTATATGTATATATAACTTAAATTATATATAAATAATTTATGTGTATATATATTACTAATTTATATTATATATATATATATATGTATATATTACTCTTTATAAATAGCATATTGCATGCATCCTTTGCACTAATGTTTTCGTTCGACGATTGGATAATCCAAAACTGAATGTCTAAAATCGCTAAGAGCTATATCACAATACGCAGCAATAAAAATGATGGAGCTACATTTAAATTTCACTCATTCCGAGTGCTTGAATCCGTTCGAGCAAACCTTCGATCTATTATTATTACCATCATCGAGTATCATTCGACTATCCAGACTATTTTGTTCATAATAACTTGTATAACATTCGCTTTTCACACAGCGATTTCGGGACAGCCGTAAGATACTTATTGACAGGTACGCCTCGTCCTTATCGCGTCAGAACGAAAAATATTGAAAAATATCTTGCTCAACCTGATTGGAGTGAATACTGTCTTACTTACGTCGCGAAGCTTCGTATATGAAACAGCGTGACTGCCAAAAAGCCGCGAGAATTCTGATCTGTGCTCAAAACGTACTGTCACTGATCGAACGTACAGCTTCGCGTAACGAATTATATTAATGAAACTCAAAACGAGTACTTCTCAGGTATTTACGATGCCAACAGTACGTTTTGCACACAGATTTATGTACGTTTAGAATTGTTATTATTATGCTATGCTTATATATACACTTCCGCATTAAAGATAATCTGACCATCGCAGTCATAATTGGCATCTTGTAACTTTCTATATATGTTTTTTTTTCTTTCGTACGCTTCGCGAGTAACTTAGTGGACCGACCGATCGTATTTTGACGAAGAAGAGATAGAGAGAGACAAGGAAGTGCTTATCCTGTGCCCATTTCTACCAACAAAAATTAACTTTAATCTCGGGTTAATTTACTTTTTATCTTAACTAGTTCAAAAAATTAGAAAAAGATAAAGAATAAATTAAATCGAAATTAAAGTTAATCTACATTACTAGAAAAGGATCTTATTAAACCTTTGGTTATCTTCGAACGTAGCGTGGTGAACGTAACCCTTGTTTTGTTCACCTAATTTGTCTAGATTGTTTGATATTTCGCTGTGATAGTACAATATTCTAATATATTTGTTAAACGCTCCGAGAGATTTTAACGTGATAGTAGTCGCATGTAAAGGCAAGCAAAAAATAGTCGATGCGACTTGGAATAAATTTGTGTACGAGTATCTAGATTAAACTACACAATATTCTAGAAAAGTAACTACATATTGCTTTCTCAGCGACTGATGTTTCATAGTTTTACCAAATCTTAAATGTTAGAAAGATTTTATAGAATAAGTTCGAAAACACTCTTCACAAGCTGAGATATCGTGTAAGCGTATCCACAAAAAATGACGTTAGGCTTTGTAGTGCCCGAGAAGTTAATGAGACATTTTTAACGTAAATGGTTCTTTGATTTCTGAATTGAGTAAAAGCCTTAACCGATTATATTCTCTAAGCATATAAATATTACTTTTCCAAGTAATAAAATAACTTGATCATACCAAGTAAAACCCATAAATAATGTCGGAATCAATCTGACGATTGCCTAGAAATATAACCTTTACTTTGCCCTGCTTTACCCTATTTATATCACATAACAGAAAAATCTACGACACGCAATAGACAGAAACATAACAATATAGTAACGTAACAGAAAGGAGATGTATCTTAATTATGTTACCGACTTATAATGATCTTGAACACTTTCTATTGTTGAATCTTTGCCACTTTGTCGTGCAAATTCCTCTGCTGATAAGGCTATTGTTGCTGTAATTGTTGCAACAACGGACATACTTCGACTAAGGGAGTTCCCAGAACCTCTTGGCATACTTGATTCATATCCGGCTCCATCATGAGTGAAGAGATTTGATCCTCTGTTAGCATCTCCACGCTAATCGCAAGTTTGATAAGAAAGAAAAATTAAAATATCGTTGATTGATGAGAATATATCTTATCATTAGTATAAATTTACCTAGCTAAACTTTCGCTGTCCGACGTCTCCTCGTCAGCATTGAGATAGCTCATTGTTTTTTCTAACGGACTTGGGACTTTCTTTCCTTTAACTTCCGACTTTTCAGATTTGTCAGACTTGTCCTTGTCTCTCTCCGCTGTCTTTGGTTCGCTGGAACGTCGTTCCGTTAAGCTAGATATGTTTAGCATCATCATGCCATGATTAAGTAATTCCTTAACGCGCTCCCCGGTACCGCCACTCCACAACATATCGAGAGATTGTCTTCTACTTGAATTCGCTGAAATAATAATGTTAACATATAAATATGTATCTTACAATATATAAAATTTTTCGGAGACGCACACATTCATCCACTTACTGGAACTACCACCACTAGTTTCACCACCGGCTGAACTTCTAGTTATCCAATTAGCTAAGCTACCATCGAGCTTGCTTCTATTTTTTATTGACGGACTTCTCGTAACTTCGGCTTTCTTCTCTTCACTTAAAGTAACTTCATTTACTTTCGACATTGTGGGTAAAGATTTTTGCGTCACTAATCTCCTTCGACTAGCTTGTTCTTTCGACGGTTCGCTGGTGGCATTAATTGTCTGAGCAAGGACTTCTGGACTTAGATCCATCGGTAGCGGTTTGTAGGGAATTTGATCTTCCTCATCGGAATACACGTCATTATTGTAATAAACTTCATCCGGCGAATTGTTCAGGCTAATTTCCGTCCACTCCTCTCCGTTTTGAGAATTAGTAGAATTATTCTTGCGATCGTTTACGGGCGTTTGAATTTTGACTCTCTTCTCAACCGGAGATATAATGCCCGACAGATCCGTCAGGCCTGGTGCAGAAGAACTTGTATGATTTAGAGATACGATATGTTTCGAGTCGGTCGCAGCGATGCTTCGTGGACGGTCCCGTTTTATGTATTTACGAGGTTCGGTGGATGAAAGGTTCAGATTATTTAGGCCCAGATACTCCGACGATGAATCTCTCTCGATCTGAAAAGAAAGCATGATTTATTGATTAATAAAATTAAGAAGTACGATTTACCAGGAATGTACACTTACTCTTGTAGGCATGGGACATGGCACATTCGGACTCATCTTGTCAGGAAGGCGTAAGTATTCGTCACTAGTGTAATCCGTGCTGTCTGGGGATCCAGTTACACTGGAATCCGTTGGAGTCGCCGTGTTAATTTGTGCAGCAGAACGATCGGGCGCGTCTTGTGTACTCTTGTCATATTCGTCCATACCGTCGTATCTTCTTGTCTGTCAGTAAAGGTATAATGAAAATTTTACACAGTTCGAATCACGTTATATTCACACAAGTATATATTTATACCCTGTGAATCTCATCGCTGATCTTTTCTAAATTTCGTAATGCTTCCGCGTATGAAGCTTTTGCTTCGCCAACTGATCTCTCCAGTGCAGTAACTTTCATCTTCTGTTCCTCCAGCATTTGATTAAAGTGCGCTTTCATCTCATAGTAAGGCCTACGTGATTATGTAATATTTCATTAAGTTGGAGCTATGTAAAAATGATGTGTTTTTACAATCAGCATTTGAATGTAATATAATATATTTATGCATAACAATTTGTTGCATGGCAATTTGATTTATAGGAAGAAGCAACTTGATGAATTTTGTGTGCAGTACATCTATCGTGAAAGGCTCAATAAAAAAAACTAGCAGATTGTACATTCGAAATATTCTCAGAAATATATAGTAATTCATGCACAATCAGGATGATGATTAAAATAAATAAACAGAGAGCTAGTTCGATGACACACTCAAAATAAATGTCGTGTATTTAAAAAAATAAAAAAGAATATCTATCCTACTTACAACATGAGCAAGTTGTGCCTGTAGGCGATACTGTTTATCAGAAGCAAGCTGCGGCGTGCACCCATACTGCCAACATGAACATATAACCAAAACACATAAATACCATAAGAGGTCTATAGAAAACAACATAAACGTAATAATCACTCGAAAGTAATTCGATGATTATTTAAGTAGAGATAAAATATGTCAATAGCAACAGGAAGAAATAATGAGAGGTTTTATATATAAAACATTTATCGTGTTCTGATACATTAACTTGGTTGTATACAAGGTTTCAGCTCTTCAAAGTGGTTCATATAAAAAAATAACTATATGCGGTAACTTCATGCATTATAAAAAAATCATTAGAAAAGTAAGTATACTCGAGCTTCATTAATGAGAGGGTGGCAGGTTCCTTACGTACCTAGATTTAGCAATAGTACGCTTCAATTCACGCTGCAATCTTTGAACTTCGTGTTCCGCTTTGTGATATAACGCAGTTGTATGCCTATGTTCAGCTTCAGAGAGAGCTCTCTCATGCTCCGACTCATTAACTCGCGACGTAGCATGATTCAACATTTCCTATAATATATTTCATTACTTGCGTAATACCTTGCATATAATTTTTCTCAAGACTTGACATTGAAGAGTCTTACCTGCCAAGCGTGGTCAAAACATCTTCCTTCGGTCCGTAGTCCTTCCTCGGCTAAGTAAACCATTTCTTTAGCTGCCGCATGTTGACTGTTGGCTCTCTCAAATCTAACTGCAGCCTTCTGTGTTTCTTGTAATGCCTAAAATAAAAATGTTTATAATTTTTTTTATAAATCTAACAATAGAAATGCAATAGTAGTTATCTAGATATAAATATTCTTACCTCTTTTGCTTTAAACCTAGAGTCATAATATGGTCTGGATTTTTCAATGCAAGCTCCAAGTTTCTTAGCCAAAGTGTCAATCTTAATTGTTGATTCACACAGTAATTCTCTAAAGGTTGCTCTTGCTTCCTAAACATGATGAAATAAAATTTTCTATTAGACGGAAAGAATGAATATAAGAAGTGTAAGATGTATAATTCCTACAATCTCCAATCAAGCCACAATCTCAAATTAAAAATTATTTCTTTGAAGCCATCATGGACTGTGCTGTTAAGATCATCGTTTCAAATCATTATCCATTTACATGTATCTTACACAGCAATCATCTCAATGAAATCTAATCGCAACCAGTTTCAAAACTTGTCAGCAATTTTGTTCCTCAAGCATCATTCATGTATATATCACAATGCGAAATCTAGACAGGCAAGGGACAATTACAAATGCAAGGTCATGCTTTAATAAAAAGTAGTACTTACATCTAAATCAACTTCTAGTTTATTAATATCGTCCGTAGCTGTGTTTAATCTTTCAAGTTCAATCTGAAACAAAATATCATATATTTCATCAAAAAACATATTAAATTAGAGATATCATTAAAAAAGTATTTTTTATTTTATATATATGCTATAATACACAAAAGTATTTTAAACATGTGCGAATTTTTTATTCGAGCAAACAATTTACATTTCACGCTTCTTCTTAAAATGTTTATATATGAAAATTAATTATTATTTTATATATATATATATATGAAAGAAGCCTCATTCATTGTGCTCCAATTTCTCGCGTCGAGACGGAGTTACCAAGCAACGAGGGTAATTTAGCACGCGCTGTCGTAATAGACCTTCCCAGCCGGGTGGGGGACAAAGGGGGGATTAAGAATCGGGGACGTTTTATGACTCGTCCGTGTGTGCGTGCGTGGGCGAGGGAGCGGGTGGAGGGAGGAGGAAAAGTAAAAGACGTTCACGAAGGAAAATGGGACCTGGCGTTAAACATTGGAGACTCACGGTGAAATTCGCCGTTGAAGCACATCTTATGACGCGATATATGATTCTTTCCGTACGATTTAATCGCGGCGAGGCTTTTTCTCGCCGACGACGAGAGCGTCGATGTCGCGGGGGCTCCCCCCCGCGGTTGTCCCGTCCGGGCGACGCACACGCGAACGGCGGCAACACTCACCTGCACTCGCGGGTCCACTGCATCGTCGACGCGATCGGAATCATCGGCACTCTCCTTCTGCACACGTCCGCTCATAATTAAATCTAGAGGGTGGATTTTATTTACAGCTTTCCCATGCCACCTGTGTGTATCGTCTGCTAGACATCAGGTGGCCATGTTGGCCGTCAAAACGTATCACCGCGGCGAGCAGGGCCGTCTCCACACTGGTGTGCTCGAACGGGGAAGCATGCGCCTTCCTCCTCGCGGGAGAGCTTCCAAGGACCTGGAAATGTCATCTGAGGTTGCGCGATAACGAGACCGAACATGCAAATTTACTGCATCGGATCGAAGATTACATCATTGAATTTATGATTATAGAATAAGGTTTTTCTATTATCTATATATATATATATATATAT
>NW_017257294.1:1315204-1323456 GCF_001594055.1 Mycetomoellerius zeteki
TAAAAGGAGCATATTTTTTTAATATTATTATTATATATATATTATTATATATATAGTATAGGAAACATTTAATAGATAATTAAGATTTAATTAAAGATTTAATTTAATAGATAAGTAAAATGTTTAATAGATAATTTGTATTTCTTGCTTTACGCATTTTCGAAATTTTAAAGACGTAGCTAAATGTGGAAATTATTTTATTATTTATTCAATGAATAATAACTTTTAATTATTAAATATTCCATCTTTCTAAATATTCCTTTTTAATTAAAATATTCTGTCCAGATTTCTCGTGCGCATTTGACTTTTCCCGCCAACCGCCATGACGCCGTGACCGGCCAACATGGCGTTGGGGACTAATTCAAGATGGCGGACGCGAGGAGTATTCCGGCAGGCGGCGTGGCGCGCGCCGATCCCGCCTGGCTCTCAAACGTATATTTCCCCGTTCGCACTTTGCGGTGCTTCGCAGTTCGCACTCTTCGCACTGGTGAATCGCGTGCCCGTCCGAGCGGGTGGATTACAGTTCTCCGTGGAAAGCGGCGACGTGCCCGACCAAAGAACTTCGGTCGCTGAGCAACACAACGATCCGTCGCGGCCGGTAAGTGAAAACATAACACACATTGCGCACCGCGGTGTCGCGCGACTTTCGGGTCTCTCTCTCTTCGAAAGAAAAAAAAGAATCCTTTGAATTTCCCTCGGGTGCCCGTTCGCCTGAATAAGGAAAATGTCTTTCGAGGAGCACCGTACGGAGCGCGCGACTCCGACTTTCTATTTCGGTATTTTTATACGAGAAGAGACAAGCGCGCGGTTAACTTAACGGTGGAGAGAACGCGCGCGCAAAGGTCGAACCGTCCTCCTTCGTCGTCGGTTTCCGAGGAAGGGTAACGCGCAAGGTGCGTGTCCTCGCGATCCGGTCCGGTTGCCTTCTCCCGTCCGTTCTCTGTTTACCGCCGGCTCGTCTCGCGTTTGATCAAAGACCGGCTGCGATCTCGTCACGGGATATCTCGTGGTTGCTCCGTGCGCGACATCAAAACAAAGTTTTCGCGGTTTCCGGGAATCGAAAGTGACGCACCAGGTGTGTACCCGATAGAGATCCTATAACAGAATCCGGCCGCAGTAATTTTGTCAAAACAAGAGTAACGCACGTTCTACAATTATGAGTCGTTCCTTGAGCTTTAATTCTTAAGCCGTAAGTAGTTGACCGGTCACAGAATGTGAGAATAATAATCGACTATGATCCATTTTTTACGGTATAAAGCTTAGGCAATGCCTTATGTAAAAAATTCATAATAAATAAGAAGTAGGGATACACCGGATCGTAAAATTACCGGATATCAGATAAATTGTAATTTTGCAACAATGTTTAAGATATTATAACATTATGAATATGCATACTTATTTTTAGAATATTTGTATAATAAAAAAATCAACAATTTAATGATATCAAATTTCAACCGGATATATTCCCGGATACTAATGATATCCGACTATCCGGTCGAATAGTAAAAAAGTGCCGGATAATACTGGACACCGGATACTTTCCGGATATCCAGTGCATCCTTAATAAGAAGGATGTGTATTATTTATTTTTTTTATTATGTTTACATGACATGTATTATCTCTTTACGCCTGTTCTTTTTGGCTGAACTTTTACAGTTCAGTTCACCTTTCTTTCTCTTCTTTCCTCTTGGAGAGAAGTTCACCTTTCTTTTTCTTCTTTCCTCTTGGAGAGAAAAGGAAGAAAGATGAACTAGTGCAAAAGTTCAGCCAAAAAGAACAGGCCTTAGGACACAAAGGACGGAATCCATAGTCCGATCTTAATCTCAAGCAATGTCTTAAGATGCTAATACGGCTCTCTGGTCGGTATTCATAGTCGATTCTTATTTCAAGACCGTCTTAAGTAATGTCTTAATACGCTAATGTGGCTCTCTTATTGGTTCGTAACACCTCAAGACTGAATTTGAGATGATCTTGAAAATGAATAACAAGATAAAATGACACTTGTATCTCCTAAAAAGAAAGCAGCTTAATTTATTGTAGATGTGTTCCTTTTAGCTGAACTTCTTGCACAGTTCTCTCCTTTTTTTTCACGTCTGGAAATCCTACACTTTATATGCTGTAGCTGCTAGTCGACACAAACGCGTTGTTTTATCCTTCTTGAACATTCAACGAATAACATTCTTCTTGACATTCAACGAATAACAAAGATAGAACGACATTTGTGCTGATTGTATCTGTCAAAAGGAAAGCAGCCTGTATCTTTTACTGGCAAGTACCTGTAATTTTGATAGGCAATCGATCTCCGGCAGGAAGATGGCAACCGTGATCGAAATTCGGAATTGTGCCTGGCTCCGAATCTGTTTACCTACTCCCGTGTTTATCTGCGCGTGCTCTTGAGTGTTTTTGTTTCGCGAAAATTCCACGGGAAGGGTGGGATCGAAAACACATTGGCTACGTTTACACCGTACGCTTAGTCCGCGGCCTATAAACTAAATGTCCTTGTTCATCCTGTAGGTTAAACAGACACCTATCGTATAGGTCGCGGACTAAACGTACGGTGTAAACGTAGCCACTATCGGTCTTTGACGGAATTGAACGTAGGGTCGGTGCAAATGCGCGACGTAACCGTAAAGCGATAATGTAAGCGGCCTCGTGCGATCAGGTTGAATTTCTGATGTTGCGCACGGCGAACTGACCCAAGGACGTCCGTGGAAACGTTCGCACGCGAGTGCCTTCAAATGTCAGAAGCACTTTTACCATAAAGGATTCACCATCGTTTTCGCGCTTCTGCTCATCTCTTTTTGATCGATCAGATGACAAGAGAGAATTTAACGGGTCCCGTCAAGCGACGATGATTCCGTAAACATTGCATGTTTTGGCTATCTGAAGAATAGTCGTCTCGTCAAACATCTGATTGTCATTTATCATTAATCCTTAGTACGTGATTTTTCGGTCCTTTATTAGACATGATGGGTCAGTCATGTCTCGGGTTAATTTTCGTCACTTTAACAAATATATAAATATTATTATTAAATAATTCTTACATATATTTTAACCTCATTAGGAAGTATTTGTAAAGTAGTGCATTTAAAAAAATGTAAATTCTGTATAAATTTTATAACTAATTACTTGATGTTTCTAGTCTCTGAAGAAAAGAAATGTGGAGGACACGAATAATCGTGTATATTAAGGGTTATTTATCGTTTATTATTATATGCACAATGCCATTCCTTGAATATTGAAAAGGTTAACGACGCGCAGATAACGTTTCGTATCGTACAAACGCCCACTCTTTGTCCTGTTCGTGACTCGTCTCTGAAATCGTTTTAAAGCGCAATGAATACTATGAAGAAAATAATCAATACTGCAATTATTCGATTTAGAATTAGCTATCTTTGTTTAACTTGCAATCGCAAATATTGACCGCGTTCAAAATGTTTACTTTATCTTGTTTATTTTTCAACTGTTGACATTTTTTTCGCGCAGATTGGATTATACTTGTAGATTTGGAGGAATAATCATAGGCGTAGTCAGGATTTTATTTAGGTGAAGCCAAATTTGAGTTGAGACTTTTGAAGGGACTTTTCCGAGGGGGAGAAGGGTAGTCGAGTGGTGTGAATTATTGAATTTGTTTTATATTATTATTTTTAATTAATTACAACAAATAAATTACAAAGTCACACGTATTTAGTTTATTTTTCTCTTCAAATTATAAACTAATTCGAACTGGAAAAACTTAAATTAGCCATCTTGGATTCTCAAAAAATCTTTCTATAACACACACTTTTTTACCTCCAATATTCTTCTTTCTTTGTCTCCAAAATTAATTTCTTGTGAATACTCATTAAGTAAAATCCTTAATAATCGAGTAATAAATTAAAAAATTTAAGATTTAATATCGAATATATTAAAAAATATATATTTAGAAATTCCAGTTTCCTTAAAATTCTTATAAAACAATGGAGTTTTGTTCGCAGAACGATGGGAAAAGTTAGGAATCCATCGCTGCGTGAGTTCTTCTTCGGCACGAATGAACATTGTCGACGACAATAACGGAATTTCTCGAAATACGGTATGTTTGCGTGTCGCGCGCGTTAATCAAGCGCTAATGATGATCGTCGCGCGAGCCA
Organism: Mycetomoellerius zeteki; assembly: GCF_001594055.1. NCBI lineage: Eukaryota > Metazoa > Arthropoda > Insecta > Hymenoptera > Formicidae > Mycetomoellerius > Mycetomoellerius zeteki. Next base: position 1,319,335 of record NW_017257294.1, read on the forward strand.
TCTTCCGCCGAAATGATTGATTAATCGCTACTTTCAATTAGACGGGAATTAGTCCGTCACCTAGTGCGTGGAAATGAGTAATACTCGGCGTTTGCTCCGCGTACTTATGGCTTGGCGACCGCTCGGCGTTCGTCGCGTGCGTGTGCGTGCGTGTGCGTGCGTGTGTGCGACGGCAGGCTGACAAAAGCGACCGGTTTAATGGCTAAGCGAAATGGCTAGGCGAATCGACTTTTAAAGAGCCACCCGTTGCACACTGCACCGCAGACCTGCACGGCGGAAGACACATTGATACGAGCGAGGAGCAGCCGGTGCGTGCGTTGCTCGCAGGTAGGTAGGCAGTCAGGCAAGGTATTCGAACCTGCCATTCCGACAGGATTTGATGGCGTCACGTCACGGCAAATGTCCGCCGCGAGTCATTCTGCGCCGTTCTCTCTTCTCACCGCCGTCGTTACGTGTCCTTATCACTTTTCTCAAATAAATTTACGTGAACGTCAAACACGTGCGCGCGCGTACCAGTTCGGCATGACGTGACGTTAAACGAGCGAGTTCACGGGATAAAAGCGAGAGACGAAGTTTCCTTCACGAAGCGCCAGAACTGATATCTTGAATCTACATCATATAGAAAAGTTAGATTTACTTATTTATTTAAATATATTTAGAGTAACTTGGAAGCATTTATGTAATTTAATTTATACTGTTTGACTCTGTAATGATGTCCATAATGGTGATCATATTTTCTTAGGGAAAATAAAGGAAACAAATCTGAAAAGTTTAGAACTTTATTTCTAAATATCTCAAAACTATTTTGTGACTGTCAGAAGTCTGCGTATTTACTTTTGAAATTTTTTCTTACGCAGTATATATCTGAGTTAACTTTCAAAAAGCACAAGTCATCGTAACATCAAAATGACGTCAAAATAACTGAAAATTTGATTATTAAAAGTCACTTTTCAATCAATCATGACTCACTTTGATGTCATTTTGATATTATTGTGACTTTGTTGTTCTGCTTGGACTAATATTGTTCTTGCATGAAACTAAATTTATCGATTTTTTTTCGTAAACATTTGCTCATTAATGCGATATTAAACCTTGGAATGCTAATTAGAAAGGAATTTCCCGTAATATTATTAAAATAAAAAACAACATTGAGTTTTGAAAAAAATAAATCTAAAGGACAGCTACTGAAATCAAGGACTGATATCCTTTATAATAAAATATGTAGAGTTACTGTAATAATAATATTTAGATTATTTATTTTGTATAATTTTATAAGTACAAAAATGAAATTCTGTGTTTTTTGTACTTCGTATAATTTTAGAATCGAGATTGACTCGTCGGATTCTTTTTTTTTCTTTTTGGAGCTTGAACCTTGATTCTTCGACTACTTTAAAAACGATCCCCAAGCGAGTCGAACTTATGTAAAAAATCTCTGAATACGCGCATTCTTTGTCAACGGATACGTGATGTATACTTGAGTCACCCGGTATAGGCAAAGATAGAAATTTATTGCAAAAAAAAGGAGAAGGAACCGCGGAAACGCCTGTTAGACAGAGGCAATTTGCTCTGCGGATGGCGAAATAATCTTCATTTTAGGCGTTATCGTGACATACGATAACCATGGGGGACGACGGCGTGTCTGGATGCGCTTCGACGACACGCACCGGACGCTGCGGAAAGGTTTGCCTAGTTACGACACTGCGAGAGAGCAGCAGGAAAGCGGTAATACCGCAAAGGAACGGTCGACTGTTGTTTTCGTTTCGCTTTGTCCTCGTATTCCGGTGCTGCCTACATACGCGAGCTATGTACTGTGAAATGTCATTAGCCCTGAACGGAGGGGGCGTAACAGACCTCGCGATATTAATTTAGTTTTAAATGCAGCTGCGGACATTTAATGCCTTCTAATTTATCAAAGAATGTTTGAGATGATTGTTTAAATATAAATTTTACCTATAAAGAGAGATTTTACCTATAAATTTTGCCTATAAATATTTTATAGGCAAATATCTTATAGGTAAAATTTATTTAATAAAAATTGTAGGTATTATTTTTTGAGAATGAAATTTTCGTCGATTAGTTACAACGGATCCGCTTCCCCCTTTTGGGGAAATAACTCGCACCTGCTAGAGTTATAAAGAATATTACAGTTACTCAAAGCAGGTGTCGATATAATCTTTTGTTTCTTTGATTTAGTGTCAGACAGTTCCGTGCTAATAATTTACAATAATTTTTGCAGAATCATGTCTTCATTCATTTTTGCGTGCAGTTTTATATAACGCGATAATTTCAAGGAAGTTTTTACACATTCGTACGCTAATTATTATCATTAAAATGCAACGCTGAAGTTTTTGTTATATATACTGATTGACAGATATATACATATTTCTTAGTAGCTCGAGTATTAATAAGGACTAAATTCTTTCTAAGAAGCTTCCAGGAAAAAAGAAAAAGGAGAAGGCTTTTTCTGGTAGACATCGTGTCGATATCGTATCAGTTAATGTGTGATCGCACTATTCGAAGTAGTTATAGTATTTGATAAAGTGTGAAACTGTATAGTGCTTTGTGATGCACTATGTGAAGCATGTGAAGCGTGGCGAACGGTATCGCAGCCAAACCTTTAGATAATCCTATCTCGGCCGTTGTCGTTGTGCGCGTACGTAACGGTGCAGGCGGCCCCGATAAGTCACCCGGTATATAAAGAGAAAGAGAGAGAGAGAGAGAAAAAGAAACGTCGACCTTCTGTCGTGTGGACGACACGAAAATGCGAGCGAAAAGATCCTCAGGTGGTCAAGTGCATGATTAAGGGTTTTCTCAAATGTGGTCAAGTTTCTTCGAATGAATTTACGGCTCGGATACCTGTATATTGTGAAGATAGTTCACGGTCATAACGCGTATCTGTTACAAATCTTAGTTACACTGTTAGAAATGTGACCACGAGCTTTCTTTACATGTAAATGAAGCTCGTGGTTATGACCGAAATTAAAAGTAATGAATGATTTAACTGAAAATTAAGTTACAGTAGTTATTTAAATGTAATGAACGTGTATATATTAAATTTATGAAATTTAAACTTACGTACTTTTCATAAAATTTTCTGGAAAGTACATTAAACTTCATTAATTTTCATGAAAAATGCATTAAATTTAATGTAATGTCATGAAATTAAGTTCAAATTGTGTAAATTAAAAGTATATTAAATCTGAAGTATATGAAATTTTTAACAGTGCAGCAAGGACAGTAGAACTGAATTTCCATGCAATTCAAACAAGTATGAGGCGTCACATCAAATGTTGCATTACCTCTTAAAGAATATTATAGTATTTATTTTCTATTAATTGTATTTATTTTCATTCATCATTATTTTCTTTCATTATTTATTTTCTTTTAATTGTTTTAACTAATCGAGTTTATTTTTAATTGCAATAACTTCGTGTCGCCGTTTAAATTTGTCATTGATCAGAATCGACGATTTGTGATCGAAGCAAGATACGATTTTTTTGCACACTCATCTGGCATTGAACAGATTATAATTGATTGATGAATTATTGGCTCGTCGTGTGTATGAATTATAAGTTGAATTGGCGAGCGACTGTCGGTACCATCATTTCTCATATTATGAATCTATGGAAATACAGCACGGGTGTGCCACGTGACGAGACGTAAACTCTTTTGTATCAGGTAATCGTAAAAATGTCCGTAAAATGCCACGTAATGCCAAGATCGACAATCGCCCGTAAATCGTGTTTATTCCGCTTATTAACGTTTGACTTGCATTCTTGAGTCATCTGCGAAACTCGCGTGCACGATTCGTTCGCTTGTATAACGCAAATTTTTAAAAAAAACAGTACAATGGAAGAAGATGTTAGACTATTAATTTATATATATCCGCAACTATTGTGCATATTTTATACACATTTTAAATAAAATGTGCAAAATAAAGTAGTTATTGTAGAAAAGTGCATGTGCATAAGGATGCATTCCTGGCAACTAATGGAATAACAAATTGAGTTTAATAACGGCTTGATTGCTAAATGCAATTACAGCTGATAGAAAGAATAAGTAATATGCGCGCTTTACATATTACATTGTGACGCTGGGAATTAAAGAATGAGACATGAGGAA
>NW_017257294.1:1323485-1326604 GCF_001594055.1 Mycetomoellerius zeteki
CTATCGGCTTCTTTAGCCAACATATTCCTGAAACGAAGAGAATCTGTGTCTACACGCATCCTGCACGTAGGTGATGCGTGTACGCAACATGCGTGCGTCGGTAGCGAGGCTTGTTCGAGTTCACGTGAACTGCATTCCACGATAATTTTATATGCTCTTGTCGCCGAGCTTGCTTCGATTCCGATGTTTCGTGACTAACAATGAGTTCTTAACTTGTGCGAGAAACCGGAGTTAATCTTCTGTATCTCCATATTTATATCGTCGCTATTTTATAGCCTTATACAAAGTAAAAAACATTTTGTATTTGTGTTGAAAACGATCCACTCAAATCCTTGTCAAAATTAACTTTAATTCAACACAAAATTAAAGAATTAATTTTTAATCAACATATTCGAGTATTAATTTCACATAAATTTTTAATGTATTAAATTGATGTTTAACATTTCTTAGGGTCAAAATAATACAATTTATGAGCAAGTGGATAAATAAAAATAATGCGTTTCAAAACTAAATAAATTCCGAGATAAATGAATAACATACATTAATTTAATATAGCATAAATATTAATTAAAAAAAATATGTTTGCACAATTTATTTACAAATTATGTTAGTATTTTTTTGATAATTTTTTACATAATATTTGTGTTACTTTCTAACATATTTTCATCTTGTGTTTTTTTAAATTAACATAAAAATTTGAGTGGACCGTTTGAGAAGTAATTTTAACACAAATTTTCTAAGTGTAATCTTATTATCAGTAAAAATTTAAGAAATCCGAAAATGTTTTCATAAATCTTCCAAAACTATATTTTTAATATTCTTACAAGTTTCATTTCCGAATAAATTCTTTTTGCATTCGTGGGATTTTCAGGGTCGTATGCGAATGAGCGAAGATTAAAGTTGGAAAACTATTGTTACGGAAGAGCTGGTCTTTTCCCAATAATTTTTATTCGCGCATTGTCGATGCGGAAATTACATATCTCGAATCCATCAATTCTATTCCACCAACTTCTTGCTTCCGTAATTATCTACGTCACGTTCGATGATACGAAAGTTTCGCTCGCGCTTCGTATCACATCCATAATCTTGAGTTATTAAATCATTATAAATGACTAGAAAATCAATAAATATCTACCAGTCAAATCCAACGATGGAAGTCCTCTGTTCTAAAAATCCATTCACAGATCTTAGGTCTGTTTTTTATTCCTGGTTGGAATGAAATAAACGTATATTTGTTTTACTTTAATTTATTGCATCGTGTATATCAGTTCAGAGCAAGGGAGTGCAGGAATAAAAAACAGATCCCTTGTTTCAAAATTATTATTCTAGCTCGAGACACATCACTTGTTTAAAAGAAAAATCGTCCGCCACGTGCTTTGTCGATTGTGATGTGCTATTTATATGCCGCGATTTCAGGTTACATAACATGTATCTTTTATATCGCAACAGTACGTTATTGTAGTATTACTACATTGCAAACAATTTTTTGAGCAACACGGTACTAAATAATTTGACATTTTGACTTTCCGCTGTTGATTAGAATTTCAGACGTCACGCGAAAAGTACACGAAATGTACTCTCTAATCAATTATTTGGATTGGAATTTTATTCTAAACATTAAAAATGGAACCAATCTTGAAAAAGATCGAAATTTTTCAATCTTTAAGAATGAGATTTCACTTTTCAGAGTAAGATTCACTCCAAGACTTCTAGAGAATAAATTAAATCAAACGTAATGAGATTGATAAATGAATTCGTTATCAGTATTATATAAATTAGCAAAAAAGAAGAACTTTGCAAGTATTTAAATATTTCAAATATCTGAATATCTCGAGATATTTTAAATATCCCAGTTATATAATTATTCGCAAAGGACCTAGCGGAATAAGTACGGTAAAAATGACGACTTTTAGAGTTTACCTTTTTTTTAAGGTTACTCATATAAAAAGATGCTTACATATCAAATTTTAGATTTCTATATAGAGACCTGATCAAGTTAGAGCAAAAAATTCTTTACAAATTTACGAATTTAATTTAGTAAAAATTCAAATAATATTCTGAAAATATTCTGACAAATTGGTTACTTCAAAACACTAATGAGGATTTTTTCAAATTTTTTTCAATGCGAATTTCAATTCTGAAAAAAATAAATATAACATTTAAACATTTTTTTCACCCCGATTCCGTTAATTGACTACCTTAAAAAAATTTCATGTGAATTTCTGTTCAACTTTCTACAAAATATATTTTTTTGAGATTTTTTTTAAAAGGTGGGCCACATTGAGAAAAATTAAATTATATTTTTTCGTTAATTTTATGAAAAAATGAGCAACACAATCCGTTTTTATCAGCTCTCTAATATTTTATTTATTTATAAAATTCTCTTTCCATATTTAAATATTTTGATGATCACAAATTGAATGTGATATCCTCATTTTTCAATTATTGTGTTGAAAGGCAGTTATTGTTCTTTAATTAATTACGAATTACATTTATACGTTAGACTATCATTTTTAAAAAATAAGAGGGAGGGGGTATTATAACTAGATCAACTTGCTTCACACCGCTGATGAAGGGTTCTGTGATATCCGAAACGTTCGGTTTTACATTTAATGTTAAAATGAATTTATTTTGAATAAATTAGAATTTTTGCTCGTTCACAATTGTTGGCCTTTTATTAATTATTGTAATTACATTTATATTTTGACAGTTACCATATATTATACTAATATATCATATATTGTTATATTTAATCTTCATCTCTGTCGTAATTAATTATTGGCTAAACTTCTTCTGCTACAAATATATTTGTAAGAATTTTGGCAGGCTTTATTATTTTCGACAAATATCGAGCATGATAAATGTAATATATCACAGCGGCAATATGCGAACAGCATCCAACTGTGCGTCTACCTTTAAGGCAATCACACAGTTGGATGCTGTTCGCATATTGCATTATTATAAATATATATTACAAATATAATAATTTATGATATAGTATAATATAATATGATAACTGTCAAAATATACCCCCTTCTTTTTATTTATAAAAACCGATAGTCTAACGTATAAATGTAATTCGTAATTAATTAAATAAAAATAACTGCCTTTCAACCCAA
>NW_017257294.1:1326635-1332150 GCF_001594055.1 Mycetomoellerius zeteki
TCATCAAAATATTTTAATATGGAGAGAGAGAGAATTTTATAGATAAATAAAATATTAGAGAACTGATAAAGACGGTTTGTGTTGCTTAGTTTTTCATAAAATTAACAAAAAAATATAATTTAATTTTTCTCAAGGTGGCCCATCTTTTAAAAAAATATATTTTGTGAAAAGTTGAACAGAAATCCAAATGAAATTTTTTTAAGGTGGTCAATCAACGGAATCGGAGTGAAAAAAAAATGTTTAAATGTTAGTTTTATTTTTTTCAGAATTGAAATTCACACTGAAAAAAATTTAAAAAAAAATGCTCATCGATGTTTTGGAGCAACCAATTTGTCAGAATATTTTCAGAATATTATTTGAATTTTTACTAAATTAAATTCGTAAATTTGTAAAGAATTTTTTGCTCTAACTTGATCAGGTCTCCATATAGAAATCTAAAATTTGATATGTAAACGTCTTTTTATATGAATAACCTTAAAAAAAAGGTCAACTCTAAAAGCTGTGTGAGCATTTTTACCATACTTATTTCGCTAGGTCCTTTGTTATACAATTTGATCGGTACATCTGCTAGAAAGTTCGAACTGATACAATTATTCCAAGTGTTTGTAGTTCCGTTCCATGCTTGGCGCGCTCGCGACGATTACGCTGCTGAGGATCGCGATTTCATGCTTATGCGCGCGATCCGTGAGTTTTACACGAACGTCATTACGAAAAATGAAAGTGTAAATCGAAGCGCAGGAGAGAAGTCGCGGGAAAAAAACGCGATCACATCTCGACTGCAATGTAACACGATTCTCGCGCTATATCTGTAGCCACCTCGTTTTTTTTTTTTTTACAACGAATTCGAGAGATACAGTTTCACTTCGGCGTTTATCTAGTGGGCGTAATATTTGCGTACGTACGTACGCATGAACAAATACGTTTTCCAATGTATCTTTTTTTTTACGCTCGCTCTCACGAGGGCGTATCGCGGCCGCCAGGCTTCGATCACTCGTGCGAATTCCAGTGGAATTACGTATCATAATTATTTCTCACGTAATAGAGAACACGATGTCGAGTCACCAGCGCATTTATTTTTACGATAAGCACTCTGCCGGCCGTTATTATGTAAAGTGAATGTGCACACGTGTATGCATATATATGTAATCGTTGTCCCGTTACCGTTAGATGCACTGTGCACAATGCGATCGAGATCTCCGAGTGAAAAATGTTGATTTCGCGGAAACTTGCGGGGAGATTCGTCAGATCGCGAAGATCAGTTTACGGTATGATACTGAAAACAAAATTTGCTAAATTTTATCAAATATTTCTTTGAATGGCATTGTTTAATATTCTTTTTCGATGAAGGTCTTAATTATAAATGTTTTCAAGTATTTGATTGACCAATCAGAAGAAAGAATTTTATAAATTCGCACTTATCGTAAAAAATTTACTAAATTTTTTATAAAGTTTCAATAAATATTTGTTTGAATAGTAATTATTAACTAAATATTTACTAAATATAAATAAATATTTATTTGGTACAAGAATCATTAATTTAAGTATTATTTTTTATTGAATAACAAAATATTTATTTATTTTAAATAAATGTTTAATTGGTATTATTCAAACAAATATTTATTGAAACTTAGTAATTCTTTTTTTAGTACAATGACAGTTCTGAGTTCGTTTTCTTTCATCGATGATATGAATGGCGGATATACGTGCGAAGATACTTTCCCTACTTTCGCGCGCCGCTACCGTTTAAAGCAGCTTTTAGTAGCGATTGGGCATTGTCCGAGATGATCATTGCTGTCGTCACCGGTGAAACCGAAACTTGAGAAAGTTCCAAAAAGATCGACGAGTCGCGAAAATCAAGCGTACCAAAGTCACCTCATAGAAATCGGTCAAAACGAAAATCAAAACATTAATTGTGCAACCGAACCTTTCGTCTGATTGTATAATTAATGAGGCGGGGAGAATAAAAGAGACAAAAAAACCGGTTTTCCGCTTGGATGCTGAATCATATCTGAAACCTGTCCGCATTTAATACATTCGCCCGAATACGCAAAATGCCATAACGTTTGACACGTGTGTTTTGTTTGGAATTATCACGTTTTTTTTTGCACTGTGCGAATGACGCACGAAAATATCGAATGTTTCCGCAACATTCGGCGAAATTCACAAAGCCGATTTCAAGCGCGACTATAAAATCACTTTTTTTATTTTTATAGCGGTGAAATTGACGAGCGGAATCGAGAAGAGATTTTCGCAATTTTTTTTATTCCTATATAAAATTAAAGCACGAAACTTTTTTACGGTATACAATCGTCCGAGTTTGCAAAACATTATATTGTAAAAATAAAGAGGAATTTCCAGAATTCCAAGAAATTTCCAAGATGTTTACGGATTGTTTGTAAATCTATGCTAATTATTAGGAGTAACGGATAAAGCTAAATTATCGGACATTTATAGCGAAATGTTTTATTGTTCACTTTGCAAATCTCGTTAATGTTAATCATAATGATTTGTGATCGTGGATTTCCCGACGTAAAACGAAAAGGAAAACAATAAAGGAAAAATGTGGTAGGAAAAAAAGAATGATTTATGATCTCGCATTTACGCGGTCACGCACCTTTTGCGTCGTATACGCGGAACAGCCCTCGTAATTTCGCAATTCGGCATTATTTTCTCACAAATGGTAGTTGAATGCGTTGATATAGCGTGCGCTCATAAAAGAGAGACACCGGTGTACGTGTCTCTGCTTGTGTATTTCATTCGTTGCGAATGTTTCGCGTTTATACGGTGTAGAAATGTACGTGCATCCTGTCGCGAAACCTCGCCCTGAATTTGTAGGCCTCATAGGCCTCAGTAAAATCCTCGGGTTCATTTGCGGATTTTTGCGCTGTTTCGATCATTGGAAGAGAAAAAGAGAACGGAATTTTAGCCGAGGAGAAAATTTTGTTTGCTTTTCAAGAAGAGACACAGATGACACATTGTATAGTGAATAATTGTTGTTTGCCAATGTTAAACAAAGGTGATATGATCGGTCGTCGTGTCGCTTGCTGGAAATCATTTATTAATCGCTATAAGGAAAATTCGCGTTTAATTGCCATAGCGCATAATCCTGCAGCTGCAAAATCATGGTCGCAGGAACCGGGAGCGACGTTCTGCATTCTGAACGAGTCCAGACTCCGATAACGCGAAAGTGACGGCTATGTTTATTCGCGGCAATTGGCGCACGGTTCATTCTCCCGTATCTATAGCGCGGTCGGGAATTGAATTCGTTGAGATTACGTACTAAAGGTTTCAGTCCGTGCTCGGCCTCGCGTAACAATTCGCACCGACGGGCTATGAATAGAAAATGGAGTGTAACTATCGTCGGCCGATTGTTCCGAGACGATCACGCCGCGCGGCGCCGGTTATCCTCTTATCTATTTAGCGCGAAGGGACGGAGATGGATCTTGGTCGTAAGAATACGACGTCTTGCACCCGTTTCTACCAATGCCATGTAGTTTAACTTTAATCTTGGTTCAACTGACTCTTCATTTTTATCTACATTGAAAAAAAATTACTAAATTTTAATAAATATTTATTTGAATAGTTCTAACTAAACATTTACTTATGGTAAATAAATATTTACTCCATAAAAAATGATACTTAAATTTATGGTTTTTGTACCAAACAGATATATGTTTACATTTAGTAAATATTTAATTGGTACTATTCAAACAAATATTTATTAAAATTAAGGTTTTTTTTTCAGTATAAGAATTAAAAAAGGGTCAAGTGTAAATTGAACCGAGATCAAAGTTCTACATTGATAGAAATGGACATTAGTCTCTCTTTCTCTCTTTCGTCTCCTCCTCTTCCTTCTCTCTGTAACAACCTGCTGGAGCTCGCGATGGAGGACGGACAAGCTCTCGGCAGCCGTGGCTGGTACCGCCATCCTCTCCTATCCCTTCTCATTCTATCGGATCATCTACCATCAACGATCGCGCTCGCTACTCCATTCTACGAAGAGACCCGGCGCGACAGCTCTCGATCGACCAGTCCCTCTCGATCTCTCTCTTTCTTGTTCTCTCGTACAAATACCTATCTCGAAGATACGAATTTTCTATAATCCATCCGCTCTTTCTCCTCCTATCTCACGACGTATACATTTTCCTGGCTCTCTCATCAGAGATAGAAATTTCATTATACCGGCGTGGAAGGAGCATTCCCCGCAAATAATCTCGCTCAATTTGCTGCTTGTTTAACATTTTTCTTCTTCGTAATGCAGAGAGTAGATAACGAACGGGTCGCGGGGAATAGGTGGATGATGAGGACGGGCCGTGGCCCGACCGTGGCTGGTACCACCACCCAATATCAGCCTCCGTTTCACCGAATAACTTAGCGGCGGGCGATTCGACTCCCACGACCAGCTGCTCGAACATCGGCCGCGTTCGTTCGCGCTCGTGCGCGTTCGGCTCTCTTCTCTGCGCCGCGCTGCTGCTGTTGCACTGCGTTCGCTCTTTGCTCGGCGACGTGCGCTCAGCGCTCACTTCAGTCCGCCGCGAGCCGTCGTTGGTCGGGTCGTAATTGTTCCGCAAGGTTCTCCGAGTCGGCTCTCTCCTCGAGTTGTTACCCCCAGCTCGATTTCCTGCGCGAAGTTTGGGAATGTATCCCGCGCGACCTCGTTGAATGTCAGTGAGTCGTTCGTACGAGTAAGAACAACAGGTGAGCGACAAAAGCAAACGGCGACTCGATCGTATAATGACTTATTTGTAACGGCGTGATTTAATATCGCGAATGTCTTTTCAAATAATGGAATTTATTTCCGATTAGTTTTCGGCGACTTTGTACCGTTTTCATTTAAACCGATTATTCGTGACATGATACGTGATGTAGATATGATAATATTTACATTATTTATTCTTTGTATGTACATACAAGATTATTAGAGGAAAGGTCCCTATTATGAGATATCGAATTCATTTTGGGTAAATGCTAGAAATCTATAAGCAGAATAAAAAAAAGTGATAGATCATTTTGAAAGGAATTTAATGAGCTTTAAGATGACGTTACCTAAAATTTAATTCAAATTCCATTCTTTTTAAATTAAAGAAATGTAAAAAGTGAGCAAAACGCAAAATGAAAAAATTGTGCTCCTAATATGAGATGTCCCGAAAAATCGATAGTAAAACGGAAAGTATATCAATATTACAATTAAAAATCTTTATTTAATGTTTCTAAAATACGAACAAACATAGCCAGCGTTCGCGAAAAATGAGCATACAATAGATTATACTTAGAACTTGTTTTCAGGTAGTTGGAATCAAGCATCGCAGATATAGGCACTCGACGTTTATTCCGGTTGTTTTTTTTTTATTGTACAATAACATTTATACTTTAGCAATGATTTTACTATAACATAGGAGCATTTCTAATATTTCATATTAGGAATACCCTGGGTATCTCGTATTACGATTTCCACGCCTTATAGCTTTACGATCATCAAATCTAACTTCTATAATTAAACAATTCAACATATCCC
>NW_017257294.1:1332256-1356947 GCF_001594055.1 Mycetomoellerius zeteki
TCTCAATAAAACTTGAAGACATCCAAATTCTAAAATCTTGTTTTACAATAACTACAGGCATGATCTAATAATGAACTTTTTACTAAATAGTTTTCAATCCAAGAGCAATAAATTCATAGTGGAACCAATAGATAGCGTTTATTAGTTTAGCAGAAATGCTGCTATCTCATATTAAGCGCCTATCTCATAATAGGGGACTTTCCTCTAATGCTTTGGAGACTTCGAGTACTTTCTAGACAGAGTTTATGCATTTTGCGAGTTGTCTCCGTGTCCAGATCCATTATTAGAATGCCAATGTTTCGTGAACATTGCAGTTCACTTCATTTGGAGCAACAACGCTCTTCGCCCTGATGAATTGAATGATGGCATTTTAATAATGGATCTGGACACAAAGACAACCCGCAAAATGCGTAGATTCTGTCTAGAAAGTACTCGTTGAAGTCTTATAAGCATTAATCACATCAAGACGAAGAGTATCGGATTGCTCCAAATGAAGTGACTGCAACGTTCACGAAACGTTGGCACTTTAATAATGCATCTGCACTGAGAGAAATGTTTTGTATATGTGACTTACAAAAACTTTCTTCTTTTTTAATTTAAGTTTTGTTCTAATCAAAATTTGGTTCGAGCAACGAATCTTTTAAATTAAAAAGGAAGGAAGTTTTTGCAAGTCATATATCACACAAAGCATTTCTCTCAGTATGGACACGGAGATCAGTCGCGAAACGAACAGTTTTTGTACACACGATTATTACACATATATTTTATGTAATATAATCATCAGCGAGCAATTTACCATTGTATGCGAAGCCGCCAGACCGATGTTAAAAGATTATTGTTTCAACAATCAAATATCGTGGTTACGTTGGTTGCGGAGTTATCGACATCCGGCTTGTTCGCGTTATAGCTCGAGATAGTCGAACGCACGTCATTCGCACGTGCGAAATCCCCTTGATTAGATTTAATTACGGAGGCGTAATTCACATCGTGCGCCGATTCGAAAGTCATCGACACGACAGGCGAGCGCGCGAGGTGGTCCTTCCATTCGTAACGCCGAGCTGATGGCGAGTTAATTTCACGACACGAGATATTTACAATTAATAGCTAATTATGTGTTTCGTTCTCGCGAAATCGCTCGGAAAACCTCGGGCTTGGAGAACGTAGATATAAAATGGGTTACTCCGTTCTCCGCGCGAGTGAAAACGCGCGCGCGGCCGCGATCGGGTCTCTCGGACGCGAATAGAATCACTTTCTTACGTTCGCGAGCTTGATCGTACGAACGATCGTGCGCGAGCGCGGGATTCGCGGGGAATGAAATCGTAACGAGAGGAACTTCGCTCGGTGGCATGGCTTTTCAGTGAAATCCGCAAATTATGAGCGGGCGCTCCACTTTTCCTTAGGCGCCTCGCCGCGCCGTTTCGTCGATTACTTTCTTACGTCGAGTAACACGATCGAGGGCCTCCGCCTCGAATCGAGATCGATCTTCGACACGGCCAGGCGTCGCGAGTTTCTTCGCCGCACCATTAAAGGGCTTACCCCCTTCGCTCGCTCTTGGAGCTTCTTCTCCGCGATGGGCATTTCTAAACGCGAGTGTTCCGCGTGTAGAAATTATCGCTTTATATAGAAATCAGGGTCTCTATTAGCGGCCAAACAATGGCAAGTCTACACAATCGGAGAAATCAGGACTCGTAATCGTGATGGCAAATCACGCAGCGGCACGAAGTATTTATGTCTGTGATCATTTTCATTGACCATCTATTTACATTACCGGTAAACTGTAGTTAGAGAGACAGTCTGAGTTAGATGTATTGAAACATCTGGTCAACAGGTGGTTGTATTCTGAGACGATGGATCTATGAGAAAAATTTATCTTATTTATATATCAAGGTACTTCTAAGGTACTCTCTAAAACTTCTGGAATGAATCTCACTCTGAAGAGTGAAATCTCACTTTTAAAGATTGAAAATTGAGCCGCTCTTTTTCAAGACTGGTTCAATTTTCACTCCTTAAAGTGAGATTCCATTTCAAAGAATTTAAAAAATATTTAAGCATCATATAATTTGAGGCATATTTAGAGCAATATATATTACGAAATTAAAAATAAGATAATTTACAGGCTCTCAATATAAACGTTGATATTAACGTATAAATTATAATAATATAACACGAGATTTTATGGAATAAATGTATTTTAAAGTATATTTATTCCATAAAATCTCGTGTTACATTAATTTTTCTTAAAATTCATATATATGTATGGATTTGTATTTATTAATATATTTTTTTTATTGATCTATTAATATTTATCCCGAAATTTGTTTATATTAATTTTATTATGACGATAGATTAATACAGATCGACCTTAACGCGTTCCACCCGCGCGCTATTCACGCTATTAATTTCATTCACTCTAAGTGGACCGATTTAAGCAGCTATATATTTATCATAATTACGTGTACTTAGCCGCCCAACACACTGATAACGGCACGCTGTCGACAATAAATTCAGCGACAATTAGCCGTCCGTAACGTTAAACAGCGCGCTTCTTCAGCAGATAATGACTCGTTTCTCACCCCGTTTCTTCGCGAATGCAATTAGATGTAGCTACTGGGAAAGTCTCTCAACATCTCGGAAGTAACAGTATCAGTTTTTACAAGGCCGTCTCGTTCGCCGGTTGCCCTCTGGGGGCACTAAAGGCCATGCTGTTCACTACAGCGTGTCTCAAAGTTGCAAGCGATCGGTCTCAAACTTAATTCTAGTTGAAGCGCATCCTCATTAGGTTGAAAATAAATGCAGCTAATACACCAGAGGCTATCTTATTTTCGAAACGATGATAATAATGCTTGAATTCGGACTTTTAGAATTCTCTCGTTTTTAAACGAATTTTGTCTAACCGTTTTAAAGCTTGTTCATTCACTACATGTATGCACTTCTGCATTGCATTTTAGGAATACATTCGTAACGTAAATTGTTACGCATAATTTAGCACACGTTTGCAAGAAAATGACGATACAAGCTGTGAGCGAATCTTTTTTTTTTTATTGTTCACACAAGATTGCTAAAGAATGTGGCACTCGTGCAGCTTGATGCAGGTGAATCGAGACCATTGGACGATTTTATCGTATGTTATTTTGACTTTTCGTAACAGCGGCGAGTATCGTCTGTGATGCAATGATGCGCGTTGCAACAAAGATCCCGAGGCTATCGATTTATCGATATTTTTGTGACGCGTAGACTTAAAAAATATTAAGCGCCAGACAGCGTTAATTTTTCAAAAGATTCACGGGTTATCAGCAACCGAAAGTCTCTGATACGAAAAACTCGTGTCAAAAGTCAACGGTAATCAATATAAACGTGAAGTGTTCTATCACGTCAAAGTAGATAGAGATTGAGACCGAGCGCGACATGACTTTTATTTGACAATTCAATCGTGTCTTATCTCCCCGAGATCTAGGAAAACAAAAGACGATGATATTAAACGCGTGTCAAATGAGCAAAATTTAAAATACACTCAGGATACGAAAATTCTGAAATTTTACGACTTGTCCGATCGTGCTTTCGTCAAAGTTGAAACTATCTCTAGTTCTATTTGCACACGTGTAAATAACGACATACTCGTGATGCAAGACACGGAATCCAATTCTAGAGAAAATTTTGTGAACTTACGTAAAAGTTTTCCGCAATTTTATCTTAAAAATACGTGCGTTATCGAAAGACAGGGCAACGTTTCGTGTCTTATCTCTGAGAAACGTGATCGTCTTTTCTGAAGTAATATTTGTCTTTTCTGATAAGGTAATATTATGGGAGATACACACAGTCACTTTAAATCTTCAGTCAGAAAAATATAGAATGCTGGGTAATTTCTATCCAACGTAACATATCTTGCGGTTTATTTTTATTTGCAGTTATAAAGCTCAGGATTGAATCCATTCGCGAAAAGAACGGTTTTCCTGAAGTATTTAAAATTTTAAATATTTAGCGAGATACAGATCCGAAAATAATTTTGTTGGTCCATCGAAATAATCATGTAGAACGCTCAAACTAGAATGTCAAAATGTTTTGCAGCATTGTTCACTATGCTTGAACATTTTACATAATTATTTATTTTGATACAAAAAGAAATATTATGTTCCATCTAATATGTGACTTACAAAAACTTTGTTATTTTTTAATTAAAAAATTTTGGTTGTTCACACAAATCAAAATTTGTTTATTCTACAGTTTTTAAAAACATTTCTCAGTGTAATTCAACAAAATTATTTTAAAATTTGTATCTATTTAAATTTTTACTTCAGCAAAATTCCGTGTTTGAATTAAAGGTGGAAATTTCAAATCATATTTATCAATTAGCACATACATATATAGTTTCATTGTCGTGTCATGAGAACTAATTTATATTAAAATGCATCTAGATACACACGCGAAAAAAGTAAAGCATACCGACGTTTCCTTTAAATAATGTTCACACGAATCTCGTTTTTGTTATCAACGACGCTACGATTGATCTATATACGTACGATCTTCTCTCAGACGCGATTCATCATTGTGCGGAAGCGGAAAATTTTCCGTCGGTGCATCCTGTGCACGTAATGTATACAATAGAACATTTTACGTTTGGTTTATGAGAATATTAGACGCTTCTTTTCGCTTGTTACCTGGGCATTGTACCCACAATATATAATATTATTGGCATAAGCGTTGTGGGATAACGCGCGCATTATGTTTAGAGGCAGATGTAGAGCGAAAAGAACAAGAGAGCACATTGTTGCGCATCGAAATGCTGAGAAACTTAATGAACACAGCCGGTATCGAATAACATTAATGAGCCGAATGAAAATAGGTCGTACATGAGATGTAAGCCATGTAAGCGTTAGGTAAGGAGATATGAAATTTTTGCGAAAGTGGCAACGTTTCTTAATCTTCCAGCAGTTAAACTCGCAATGGTCGAACAAAAGTAGTACGAATTAAATAAAATTGCATTCTATCTTAAGGGAAATTTTCTTACGACGACGGAAGGGAGGTTAAAACTGGTCGCGATGGCTAGCCATGTGGGTCACAACCCACAAGATTTTTTTCTAAGCACCACGACGTCGAAGGCGTCGCAGGAACCTGGGAGAAAGTGCGATCGGCCATTTTCTAATTGACCGCATCCGCCGGAAAAGTAGAGTTTATCTCGTTGAGCGTCATAGTCATTCTGTGGCGATTAGCATGGCCCATGGATTCTCGGCTAATGACTCGCAAAGAAATCCGCGCGTACTTAATGCGCTTTTCCACGTCATTCTTTCTATGCAAATCGAATTTTCACTCGCGGGCACGAGCCCGCGATATCTTTTTGCGGATCTTTTTACGTTCCGCTCGCCGCAGATCACGCTCGGAGGATTGCTTTTATTTTTTGAATGAAAGTCCTCCAAGAAAGAACGTTTCCAATAATAATCTCCCGCACGACTCTCTCTCGATATATGCATACGTCGATACATAAATAATGTGTCGCATGAAGATACACCCATTATTTTACATTATCTATTAGATTCGAATGTTATTTTAATATACATGTATTTAACCCTTCCATCTGTATTAGAACTCCATTAAAATACAAATTCAATAAAAATTAATTTTATTTAACCTTTCGATTATAATTATATTTTTACTTTTTTTGTCTGCAATCTAAGTTTTTTTGCGCAAGCGAAAATTTCACTCTCAAATTTCACCCTTATTTTTGCTTAAATTTTAATTCTTATTAAATAAAAGTTTATAGTTAAAAAACTATCGATAATATAGATGTCGAAAAGTAACTCTGAATTTTTTTGAAAACCCAGAACTATAAAGAATTTGAATTAAAAAAATAGATCCAATTTACAGACGGGAGTAAAAATATAATTGCAATCGGATGGTTAATATAATAAATTTTAATTAAATTCTTATTTTAATGGAGTTTTAAGTAGCGGCAAAATTTTCGCTAAAGCAAAATCAATTCTTATCTCGCCATAGGCGAGAGAGGAACGTAATACAACTTTTAATGCGCTCGGTACAGCGCTTCGGATGGGCACTTCATCATCAATCCGTCGGTCGACCGGATCTACCATAGGCGAGGCAGAGATTGAATTAACAGCGATACTAATTGACTACCGGCACCGCCGATGGGTGGCCAGCAGCTGTAGCTACAGCGGCAGAGAGAGACGCGATTGTCTCGTTGACGGTGGGGGAGTTTCACCTTGAACGTTATGCAACTCACCGCATCACGTATGCATTAGCTGTATACATATACTCCGGGGTTAGATGCACGCTGGGCGATTTCACGCCTATGTCCCGTGTGTTTAACGGCCGTCTAATGGTGCCAGTGTCGTCGGATAATTACAAATTCCGCGAAAGCGTTTCTCTCACCGGTATGGCACGTCCCGCTTTTCCGCGATGATACTCGATGCAACGATCGCACAATGGAGCAATTAGATGAGTGATACTTACGTTTGTCATTAAGTTTTGCGAAGGAAAGAAAAAACCTGGTCCAATAGATGGACAAATCATGAACATATGCTCGCTCTTAACAATAGTTGGGATCTTTACTATGAATTTTTTTTGTAGGTGGGATTTTAAAGATTTGCATTGTTATACATAAAAATGTACTCTCTAAATTCTTTGCAGTGGAATCTCACTCCAAAGAGTGAACATTGAATCAGTCTTGAATAAAAAGTGGATCAATTTTCAATTTATAAGAGGGAGATTTCACTCTTCAGAGTGAGATTCACTCTAAAAGTTATTGAGAGTAACATGGTGATGATATGAATTCTATTATAAAATCGTAATTAAGAGAACGTAAAAGCCGTCGATGAAAGGTTTGGTTGAAATTGGCAGTGAAAGTTGTTGATATCTAACTCGGAGGAAACGCACATTATTCATTATTCATGACGTGAATTGTACGCGGTAACTATACATTTTAATGATTTGCAAATGGACCGGCGATTTAAATGATGTCAAAAGCGTATTGGTGATAGAACACATTACAGGCGCAACAAATAAGCACACTTATTGTCTCTTCGTCGATTCTTAATTATGACTATTATGAGTTATTTAGATGTAAATTCATAAACTTTGAAATTGTTGAAATTAAATTTACAACGGGATATTCAGATATATTAAACCAGAACTTTGTGCTAATTGCATTCCTCTCCCAAGCTGGGCGTAAGTGTTTCCTTAATTATCTATATTGAATACCAATGAACTGGAATTGCAATTGGTAATTTAATATTGTTGCACACTCCCGGAAGCACTTCTAACCTTACGTTTGTCTGAGGAATCGAGGATAACAGCCCGATTAAGAAAATGAGACATAATAATAGCTTCAACGTTTGAATCATAACTGAAGGTTCTCAACTTCTTGTTTTTTTTTTCGTTCTCTCTCTCTCTCTCTTTCTCTCTCTCTTTTCTGATATTACTCCTTGAAAAATGATGCTTCCTTCTTTGGCACACACATCCTCGGCTATTTGCTAGAGTTGTAATCCTCTGTTAGCTACTCATCGTAAGACGAAGTCCTAAGGTCATAAATTAAAACATTTTGTGAGATTTGTTTATATATTCCTATGATTTAATTATGCAGCACTTAATTTTCATATCATTTATCACTCGGCTATTTTTCATGCTTCAAGTAATATAGCGTCATTAACGTATGTATCGCTATCCTTGAATTCAGTGCGTTTCGTCTTATTCTTATGTCTTATACCACGTGCGGCTTCAGCACATCAACAACGCACACGATGTTTATTAGCATACGTTTTTTCTGGCGCATCTTTCCGATGGAATGCCTGATAGATTGTCTCGAGATTATTAATATCACTTGTGATGGATAGCATCTCTCGGAACATGTACGATTCTGTTTTAATAATCGTGCGTATTTGTTAAATTTCGTAAACGCATTACCAATTGAAGGCATTGAGAACAGCGATTAAACAGTAAAATGAGCGTGCAGTCATTATCAATTCAAAAGCTACTATGACTAATTAGCCTTGACGACGCATTTAAACGAATAATATGCGATCTGTACACCACACATAGCTTACACACCGAGCCAAAAGTTTGGAAAAATTAACACTTATCAAAAATTGACATTTTTGAGATTTGTTATTTTTTAATGTTTATGAAAATATGTGCGAGAGAAGATAGTCTGATTAAATATTGTAATGAAAAAGCATAATGTATTTAATTTGAATGCTATATGTAGGTACACTCTAGGCCAAAAGTTTGGAAACATTTATTAAACATTTTTCGAATTACTTAAATTTATATAACAACGTGTTTTTTTAATAATTTAGATCCAATAACCGTTATTAGATCTAAAGAATATTGTTAAAAACACATCGTTATGTTATTTAGTAAGTAATCCCAAAGCGTCAGGTTTTTCCAAACTTTTGGACCGTATATATAATATCGTTCAAACTAAATATTTTCTGCTTTTCCATTACAATATCAATTAGATTATCTTCTCGCTTTTCTTATTCTTGAACATTGAAAAAGTTAATCTCGATGTACATTTGAATCAATTAAGATCACGCTGTCGTAATGCCGGTTGCTCAAGAGTGCCGTTCGTGTGAAAACGTTTCCCTCGAGTGCAGGGCCTTTTGTGTGGCCACGATTTTTCTTTGTGTTTCCGGCGAGTGGCGTCGAATAGAAGATCCTTTCATTCGTGCGTCAAGACACGATCGCTTCACGTTCCCTGACACGAGGAATTTCGATGTGCTCTCGATGCGCCCGTACGAACGTCGCTCTCTGCGTTCGTGAAAGGACCGCTATCTATTTGCCTCGTTGTACGCGTCATGCATGTAAAATGTAGTGACACGCATGACACGTGGTAGTCGTAATATGTTTTGTTGGTCCTCGCGACGAATATAAGCGTCGAACGCTTCCGGGTAAATCCAGAGACCCTCTAATATAAGAGTCTGTGTGTGTTTGTGTGAATGTGAGAAAGCCACTCTTGATTGCCATTTAACAATTCCTAGGAGAGAGAAAGAGAGAAAAATAAATAAGAAAAAGAACGAGAAGGAAAAAGTAATACTAAATATATATCCTTCTCTCTGAAAGATTTTTCTTAAAACTACTATCCTGCAACTGCGATTTGTGTCCAGACTTTTATTGGAGGGTCTCCAGATAAAACGAGCGTTGACCATGGAAATAATTTACATTTTTTTTTAAATGATTCTATGAATAGTTTATTCTATGAATAGTTTATTCACGTTTGATCGGCGAGATCTCGGAGGATAAAGAGAAAAAAAAACAAACATTCGTCTATGTGTACGAGTCTGTAACGCGCTCGTCGCTATTAATAGATAATTACGTGTCGAGGAAACGCGACTAATCGCCGTTCTCGATTATTGCCTAATTATGGCGCGTCGGTACCTTGGCTTGGCGCAGAAACCGATACTTTCTATCCTTATCGCGAAACGTCACGGATAATCTATCCGCTGCGGATGTAGGCGCCCGCGAGACATGCCTCTCGTGTGCGATCTTGCCTTCGCGAAGTTGCTATCGCGCCTATGCGCGGTCGTGCACGACGGCGGCGTGAGGGTTCTACTTTCTTCGATGGCTTGTCTAGAATCGGGTCCCATCGGACGTTAGTATGTACGCAACGCACGCGGGTAACACGCGCGTCACACACAACGTGTCGGGGCTTACGCATTTAATAAACGCAGCCGAGTTCGCTTTCGCGTAATAAATTGTAAAGCAACTTTTCCTGCTGCGAGCTAAATCTTATAACGGTACGTCTTTGCGTCACGAAAGCTCCGCGAATAACGACACACCGAGCAACTTTCACGGTTCCCACAGGGGAACTTGAAGCGCTTGCGAGGAACTTGGCGATCGTGTCAATTAGAGGGATAATTCAATGTAGCGTTGATGAAAAAAATATCTGTAGGAAAAGAGCAATGCGGGGGATCCAGAGGAAAAAGAGGGAACAACTGCTTATTATATACATATTATACATATCGGAAGTATTTATTAGGGAAGGGTAGACACGTGTAACATGCACACGTGCAGTTTTCTATCTTATTATTAACGCAACGAATACATGTACGTTGGCTGACGTTTCTATAAGCATTAAACATAGATTTTGCTCTTGATCCTGTTGTAAGTACAGAGTGCATGAGAGTTCATTTGTTACACGCGCAATATGAAATACCTACTTTGATATTACTATGGCATACTGCTATTCATTTCATTGTGAGAAAAAATACTAAATTTTAATAAATATTTGTTTGAACAGTGCCAACAAAATTTTACTTACAATAAGTAAATATTTACTCAATAAAAAGAAATGAGTTGAATCAAATTAATTGTTCTTGTACCAATAAACATATATATATTTACTATAGTAATATTTTAATATTAACGTTGTCTAATATTTTTAGCGGTTATCGCTCGACTAATTAATTATCCATTTCTTATTTTTTCAATCCTTTTCTCGAGCATTTTATGAAACACTTGCTTTGACTTAAATCGCATTACATTAATTGATTTAATATAACGCATACTCGCTTATTTTATCTTATATTTTTCTTTTTCGCCATATACTCACAACGTAATCTTATATAATTGAATACACATTATTATCGTGGATGTATGTTTAATCATCAAGGACTCGTGATTACTACTTTTACTTGTTGATTATAATCAGCGGAAAAATGCCGGTTTAATTGTTTCATAACTACCATTGTCCGTCGCGAATCGTAATCGCGACGCACTCGGCGACTGCAAAAAAAAAAAAAACACGCGAAGAGAGGAGGAACGGGGGCGGACAGTTTGATGTATCGCACACCGGAGAAAGAGAGCGGCACAGATCCGCGCCATGATCCGTTCGCACGCGGCAACAGCCGGCACAACGCGCTTTGGCTTTGGCGTTCGACCTCTTTGCGCCTACGTGGGAGGAATAGGAAGTCGTGCATTAAATCCGAACCTCCACCTTTCAGCGCTTAAACGCCTCTCAAATGGCACGGCCGCTGGACACCAGCCGTCGTACACTTCGAACGCACAAAAGCGATTGCGCCCATTTCCGAGTAGACCGCGACGTCGATCTCTCTTCGAAGACGTTTCCTCTAGGACGAGATACTCGCCGATTTAAAAATGCGATTATCCTTGAATGCGTGTCGCGCGACATCAATATCGTATGGCCGACATCATCGGTTGCTCACGATCAGAGATGTTCGAGATTAGCTTGATAAAATATTCGTTAATTATTCATGGCGATATTCCTGCAGCGTACTAGTATTAATAGACATTAATACTAGTAAAAAAAAAATGGTGATTTTTATGCTATTAACTCATTATGTATTTTTATTTTATGCCGTTTATTTTTTATTTCATGTACTGATATTTCATACGGATATTGATCTGATAATTTCACAATCATAATTAATTGCATTTATACATTATTGGAATTTATATAGCGCACCTTAAAATTAATCGATGATATAAGAAATTTAGTGATTTTATTACTTTGAGTATTTTTCTTTCTTTTTGTTTCTTTATACAACTTGTCTTTTTTATATGGTTCTGTTAAAATTTAATCTAGCACAACCATCGTCTTTAAATGCAGACTAGCACAACGAAAGTGTGTATAAAGTAAGAAACTGACATTAATAAATACCTAAATTCTTGCCTGATTCGTGTTAGTGGCTACGCCAGCTTACAAACATATCCGAGAACGTCTCGGCGAGCTCTTGGACTTTCTCGCTCGCGCGTATCGAGCGGAAAGATTCCAGTCTCGGCCGCTCACTTGTAATTGCGTTCATTTGCCGAATTAACTGCGAACGTCAGACGTTCTCATTTACGCGAATAAAAAAAAATTCTATTCCTAGACTGTCTTCACGTTCGATGCAGCTGTAGGTGCTATCGGAATTCCGGATGGATCGGAACGCGTTCTCGTGAGGCTGCATTCCTCTTTTGTTCGAGGAAGGTGTATGTAGATAAACCGTTTAATCTCGCGCAAACACGCCTACACATCGTGACATTACGCAGTCAAATTTGCGACTGCGCGCAAAAAGATATTCAAACGTTTCCGCAGGCATAAGTATCATATTTCTGGAGTTATTTGAAATAAGCTTAAAACTCCCCGACGTTGACGTATAATTAGCTTAATTAAACAAACGTCAAACAATTACGTTCCTTGCCCCAGTATTTTTTTGTTCTCCAAATAAACTAATTTTAGTCTCAAATTTTAAACATTATATTCTGAAAGAACGATTTTTTGCTAAAGTATCTAAAAGTTAATTAAATACAGATCTGAAAATAATTTTGTTAGACTATCAAAATAATTACCTAGAAATATAAATGTGATGAGCGATGTTGCAAAAAGTTTGGCATTCTAGTAATCCAATTTGAGTGTTCTGCATATTATTTTGATGGTCCAAGAAAGTTACTTTCAGATCTGAAGCTAAATTTTTAAGACATTTCAGTAAAACCGTCCTTTCCGTGATTAACTGAAATTAACATAAAGATATTTCACTCATGAATAATTCAAGATAATTGATACACATCACAAACTGAATTGTTACGTATAAGAATTGGAACAGAATGCAGATTTGCGGAATAAAAGTACAGATATAAGAATCGCGGTGAGAGATGTATGCGTAACGAAACGTGCTATATAACGTAACGTACCGATCGCACTTTATCTGACGTCTCTATCTGCGCATACTTGATCCAATTGGATGCTTAATGTCTCAAAGTCTGAGGTGGTGTCATACGCAAGATGATGAAACGCGAAAGGATTTAGCCTTCGTCTTCAAGGCTGACCGCTGGTGCTCCGCGAACAATCGTCTGTGCCTTAAGTGGATTTCACACGGCTCAGTGTGTCCACGGCACCTACGAGGAACAATAGACCTAATGAGAGTCTCCTCCTTCATTTAGTTTTAAATTATCATAATAATCGGTATTTCTCGAGAAAGAAGAAAAACATCACGGGAGACATTCAGAAGCGACAAATAAACACTTCGAGCGTGAGAGAAAACTTGATTTATACGTGTGCGTGTTAACACGCATGTAATTGACCTGATTTTCTATGAATATACATAAGCTTCGTTACGTCAAAAGATTCAATCGCGTTCGTCAGGTAGGAATGATAAAGAGAATTGGATCTCGCGCGGGTAGGGAGGAGAGAAATGACGGGAGACGTCGAACAAAGATTTCGCGACTGCAATCGTTTCCAATGAAAGAGCAAGGAGAGGACAGAATGCACGCTCTCGTTGCATTCTCCCTCAGGGCCGCGTCAATCTAGAATTGTAATTCATAGCAATGCTATTAAAATTGTATCTAATATAACGGCATAATGACTATTACAATTATAATTGTTGCAAAATATACAATAGGTCATTGTTATAAAATAACATTAATCTTTTATATTTAATATATTGTATAGATGACTTTAATATACAGAACGTGTATTACAGATTAATCATATCGAAATTACTAGATTAGAATTTATTTTTTAAATTTATAAATTGTATAATACAAATTTGCATGGATACTGCTTGATACGTTTTTGCTCTCTTTTACAACAAAACGAGACCACTCTTTGGTCACGAGCTCTCCGCGAGTTGACCGCGGTGATACACGTGATAGTTTCTGCGTCGCAGGAAGTTTAAGTGCGCGGTTAGAGAATGATTTTCGAGACACAGATAAAGGCGAAGGCGGCGCGCGAGAGAGATCGTGGAAATAGGAAGAGAACGGTAACCTGGATAGAGTCCAAAACTCACGTCCCACCTCATAAAATGTCGAGGGAAAGGAAAAATTACAGCTGGCGTTGGCTTTTGACGTTTGACCAGCAGTCCCCTTTAAATTTTCATAAACAGTCGCTCTATAAGCCTTTCACGAACAGTGAAAGAATAAATAGTACTCGTATATACGTTTAAAATTGTATTTATGAGAATCAATTTTTTAGAACCGGAAAAAGAAATTAAATATAATGATATATATTAAAATCAGAAAACAATTTTTAGTTGCTAATTTTATGCATGCTTTAAATCTAGAAAATTTAATTATTTTAATTTATGTACACTGAAAAAAAAATTAGTCAGTTTTAACAAATATTTAGTTCAATACTGCCAACTAAATATTTATTAAATATAAAGATATATATTTATTTGATACAAGAAACATATAATTTGATTTAACAATCATTCTTTTTACTGAACAAATATTTATTTACTGTAAGTAAATGTTTTGGCAGTATTGAACTAAACATTTATTAAAATTGACTATATATTTTATTCAATGTAGGTATATTTAAACTATTCTATGTCTAGAGATAATAATAAACATTATGCGCACTGCTTACGAATTGAAAACGTAACTCTTTGATACGCTAATTTGGCGGTTCGTCGGAATTTGTGTTGCAGAGGGGTCTGAGAGTCGGTTGTAGCCAGAGGCCGACAACATGAGGAACTCGACATTACTGAAATGGGCGCAGAATTCGGCGAACAATAAAAATCAGCCGAGCAAAAACGGAGGTGAGTAACTTGACTCTCCAGTGCACGTGTATCGCGACTAGTATTAGCAAATATGGTTCGCCGCTGCTATGGCGAAGGTTGAAAACCATCCTGACTCTCCTGTTCGCAGGAACGAGTAGGAACTGGATACACCCACCGGACGCGCTTCAAAAAGGACACATCGCCTACCTAGTCAAGGTATTATACGATTTCTATACTGCGAGGATTTCTTCGTATATAGGATAACGTGTTGTCTCATAAAGGTATTATTCATATCCTGAATTTTTTTTGCGAAGAACTGTAACGATTGCTTTTGCAAATTACGGTTTGCATTGAAATTTATGCCAAAAAATTGAGAGTAATGATTTTATAAAGCAATGAGAAAGAGAGAGAGAGAGAGAGAGAGAGAGAGAGAAACTTTTGAATCTTTACAAAACGGAAAAATTACTATAGTAGTGAAACAGTATTTTAAGGCAAAAAATATAATGAATTAATGAATTATAACAAATCTTACTTCAGGAAAAACTGTATGAGATTTTAAAATAGACCTCTACCCTCTAAAGATTAATTTTAATAAATAAATTATTAAGATGTTTATTGATCTTAATAAATAATTGATTAAGATTGCGTTTTAATGGGATATTGCAAATACTCTTGATTATTGATACGAAACTTGCGTATGCACTTTGACAGAGGTCGCGACATCGCGGGATTAACAACAACGAAGCTACAAGTATCATCCTGGCACCGTTTCACAGAAACTGACGGAATGAAAGGTCGAGGTCGTATTGTCGTGACGCGTATCGTCGATCCTATTTTTTCTGATTTTAATTTCATCCCCGGTACACTCATCGAGTTCGTAAATTCATCGAGTAGGATTTCCATTATGCTTTCATGGAATTTGTCGACGTGCGTTCGCCTAGTTACCTTTCGTTGCTAACGAGCGTAATTAAGCTAAGTTGATTATTTCGCTGGGTGGAACGCCGAGGCATCGTGTACGGCCTGGGAAAAGCTGGAGAAATTGCTGGCAACTATTAAGCAATAACAAGCGGAAGGGTAATGAAAATAGAGGCAGTGGATTAAGAAAATATTCTTCATTATTTTATTCTTCCTAGAGAAAAAATATGTTTCAATTAATTAAATTTTAAAGTCCTATAATAGATAAATTGTTATATTTCTTTGAAACAAGATTTATCAGAAAGCAGATTCATAGAAATATATAAGAATTTCCGATAATTAATTCGTAAAAATTGAATATTTCCTGTAATGAGAAGAAAGAAATTGTCGTAAATCTGGAAACGAAAGGCTCAGATGTCTCGTAAAGATATTTCATAAAGATGCTCAGGTCGAATTTAACGACGGGAGGAGTTTAATGTTCAGTTGTTAAAAGGTATAAAAACCGAAAGTAACTCGCGATTTACACTTTCTAGCCGGTTGTGGAATCTTATTATTTCTGAATGACTTGCACAGAAATAGAAAAAAGATCCTAGTCTCGAAGCGTTCATTCATTTCGCGTCACCCGGAAAAAAGTGCGCAACTTGCAACCGTTTGCCTTTCGTTTCGAATTGTTACCGGCACGTACGTAAGTTTCCTCGTGAATACGAATAACCGGCATATCGCGGATGAATTGTTCGAGACGCTGAGACTCCAACCGGCGCGTCGCCACGAGTTCGTTGAACTTCGAAACTTAGCGAGCGGCCAGATTTCACTATCTCACGAATGAAACGAGTGTCGTGTCGTCACCACTAAACACGAAACAGCGGAATTGACATGTCCGGACACGCCTTTTTTTCTAATCGGATTAGGTTTCCGCAATCCTATTCTCCCTGTATTTTTTTGGAAGGTATTCCACTGAAGAAAAATTTCTCCACGTGTTAACATATCTAACATATCTTAATCAACTGGAGAATCGATTTAATTTCTCATTAGAGAGAAAAAAAGCATAAATCTTCATTTTTTAATTAAGAATAATTTATTTTAAATTTAGCAATTTTTATGTGAATTTTTTATAATTCTGAAAGCAATTAAAATTTTATATTTTTGTTATATAAGCAGGAAATAAAATTGTATCGAAATAAAAATAAAATTGCACGGAAATAAAAAAGTATGGAAAATGCAACTAAAATGCGATCAGATTCAATTTTGCGTAAGTGATCGGGATACAATTCCGTCATTCAAGAAGATGCGTAATTTGATCGGGGATATAAAAGTAGAGATCATTAAACTACGCAGCGAAACGTCATCGCAACACGATAATATTGTGCAATTTGTCAGTGTTACGTTTATCGCGTTGTTCGTATAAGATTAAAGTGCATAAATATTTTATTGGGAGGAAGGAATGCGGCGTAAATTTCCGTTAGATGTGTGTCTTATTTCCAAACGTCATTACGAAATGCCTCGTTTCTTTTTGTTCGATTTGTGAAATGCAGCGATTGCAAGCAATTAATTATCGATTTGGATTAATTTCCCTGCCGATGTATTATTATTATTATTATTATGCATATCCAATTTCCTTTGTACAAGTTACGATAAAGATCATAATTAATATTTTCATTTTTGTCAGCAATTTCTTTTCCTGCAATCTACGTGCTATAATCTTTGCGCTTGAGATAAATAATTTTTTTTAAAATATCCGGAACTCTCTTAGGCTGTTTTAGTTACGTAAAAGATTTAAATATACATGCAGTGACTTATAAGTAGTTAGACAACTATTCTTTCGGAAATTACCTTGACGAGAGATGTCGTGCGCTGCTAATTTACAGATGTATTCAGAAAATTTGCAACGATTATAATGCAAAAATATGCAGAGTGCGAAGGAATGCGCTAAGAAAAGATCGTCATTAATAATAAGTACATTTGTATCGTGTTTGTAGCGTGAATTTTTCTTAGTGACGTCACAATATTTCCCACGCGGCGTCGTTTTTTTTTCTGTTTTTGTATAACAATTATTGCGCATACTGATTTCTTTGTCGTCATCTCTCTATGACTTAATATTTTAGTATTTGGGCAGCACGGAGGTGGACCAACCTAAAGGCATCGAGGTCGTTAAGGAGGCGATTTGCAAACTGAAATTCAATCAGCAACTCAAGAAGAGCGAAGGCACGAAAACTCCGAAGGTCGAACTCACTATAAGCATCGATGGCGTGGCGATACAGGAACCGAAAACGAAAACGACGTCCAAGGTTAGTGCCTATTTGTCGACGTGAAGAATTAACTTTTATACCACAATTGCTTTCAGTATTCACGCACCCAAGGCTCGATTACTTGGTCATCGTTTGATCGAAGGTTATTCTTCCAGCGAATTATGCATCAGTATCCGTTACATAGAATTTCATATTGCGCCGACGACAAAGGAGAGAAGAAGTTCTTCAGTTTCATCGCAAAAGAAGAGGACGCGGAGAGGCATACATGCTTCGTTTTCGTCAGCGACAAACTAGCCGAGGAGATCACGCTGACCATCGGTCAAGCCTTCGATCTCGCCTACAGGAGGTTCCTGGAAACATCCGGTAAGGATCTAGAGACTCAACGACGTTGTATGGTGCTGCAGCAGAAAATAAAACGACTTGAACACGAGAACAACGTTTATCGGCAACGATTGCAAGATGTGGCGGCTATTAAAGGCTCGGTTAGTTTGAAAAAATATGTGAAACTTATTTTTTTATAAGATTCTTGACGTAATATGACGTAATGATTGTTTCAATCTTTCTCAATTATGTACATTTTTTTTTCCATTTAGGCGGATGTATCGGCATACCTATCGCAGCATAATATACCCGATATTCTTCACATATCTGGATCTCCTACGGATTCATCACAGGTCAATGGTACGACTAGCAAGCCATTGTTGAATATGAGTGACAGCAACGGAAATACGTCTAATGGACCTCAGCAACCGCCGCCAGTTCCACCGAGGAGTTTCGAGACGAATTTCGACGATGATTTCATGGGGTATAGTCAACATTCACTGTAAATTTCATCAACTTCGGCTTTCTTAATTTCATATTTTCATTTTTTATAGGAATGAGCCGGCACCAATGCCGTCGGTTGGCACCAAATTGGAAGGGCTGTTGATGGATGAGTTTGAAGAAGATTTCAACCCAAGAGCTTATGAGACCGCAGCTAATGGTCTTGCTAATCATCAGTCAAATAATCCGCTCCTTAACGGTCAAATATCTTCGGGATCGAACTTCTTCTCACAATCTAACGGCACAACCAGTCCTCCGCCCCTGTGTAAGTATATAATTTATGGACATTAATTAACTTGTATGATGTATGCATTGAAAATATTGCTTTTTTCTATCCAGTGGCACCACCACCAAAGACGAAAGACTCGAGACGTCAAAACGGAGTCAAGGAAGATCTGTTTGGTAGCATTCCTTTCAATCCTACGCCAACTTTAAATATGAAGAATGAATTTAAGGATCCGTTCGAAATGGGAGAATTCGGAGCTTCGACCATGACATCTAATCCTAGCCAACAAGAACTGGAAAACGCTATCGGTCTATTGGATAAGAAGCTGCTGGAGATGAAGGTGAAACATGCAGTCCGTACTTTTTAATTGCTTCTTTTTTAAATAGGTTACAACATGATGAAAAATTTTCAGGATGGCTTTAGTAGAGGGCTGTGCATTGGAACTGATGACTTTTCTCTGGAGAGCTTGGACCCACTGCGAAATTAAGCTCGTTAATCAGATCAGAAGCTACGAGCGAAAATTTTTATTAGTGCTCTAGAATGCAGAGTACGATATATCAATTAACGGATAAAGCAATTAGGGATTATGTCCGTGTAAAACCAAAATTAGTCAATTATTACTATTATCCTATTCGTATATTTATGATCATGTTCGATATTTATGGTACACATATGTGAAATAATTCAATAAGCGTGTATCCTATACTCTCTGGTAATCTATGCTATTCTATCCGTTGCTTTAGAACTTGGGTCCAATCCGAACAGCGCACCGAAAACGCGTTATCGTTGTTAATGATGAGTCAATGAGACGAGATCTCAAGTCGACCGTTAGAGTGGAATGAGATATTATTCTAATCAAGACAACATAATTATTTAGACGAAAATTTGTTATATACATATATACTTAAAAAAAATCTTATCGCGAATCTCATCGACGATGGTATGCTTGCGTCTTTCATATTTTTTAACGAGATTGAAAAAGAATGAATTAATATTGTAATCCTTAGCCACCGAATCGGAGAATTGGTGACGGCTGAGTAATCTCTTATATTCTCAAGCTATAATTAAGAAAGGAACATAACCAAACGTTCCCTTTTGATTTTAATAAGCTTTAAATATGTAAAATATAGATAAAAAATGAGAGGCATATTTTTTTATAAATGCTGAGCCGCATGATAGGACAGTGAAGCCCTCTCTTGAAAGAAACTGATTGGTTTATAAAAAAAATACGTGCCTATTTTTTGTATATTTTAACACATCCAAAGTTTATTAAAATTGGAAGGGGACACTTAGTTTTGTGTTACCTTGTAAGAAGAGAGTTGATAATATATTGTATATTTTACACTCGGCCTGATATAATTTAAATTTGTCATATTGTTCAATCGTCTGTTGGAAAATGAGCTATTAGATGAAAAAAGAAACGAAAAAAAGCGGAGCACTAACCGTTGTAGCGTTTAGAAGTCACACTAATAATGAACGCATAGCTTTCATAGTCTGTCGATTGAACTCATACACTCAGCATATCCTCTTTCTTTGGTCCGTCGTACATACCTTTCTTTTGACGCGCGAACCTAAGCGGAAGGAGAAAAGTTTAATTGTAAGTGAGAACTTCTGGCTGTAGAGTTTACGATAATCTCTACGATCCAACCAAACGTAAAGACGTTAAACGAGTTCACGTTTACTGCTATATAAAGAGGATTAGTAATTATGTACATATGAAATATTATTGTTGCTATATTGTTTAAGAATCATAGTTAAGAATATAGCATATGGATTATTTCAACTGAAATGTTGAACATCCAATACGTCTTCCTTATACTCTGTATATTAAATCTCGAAATAATCTGAAGTTGTGCAATCGTCTCGTCATAATATCATATAATCCCCGATATTTTCATGACTGAAATGTCATAAACAAAATAGCTGTCAGTTTCAAAATCATGGTCACAGTCCCAACTTTTAAAAATTAATTTGTTTTCGATCGTCCAATTTCCTCCAAATTTCACTTTTACTTCCTTTAAAATTACATACGATGGCATTTCCAAGACTTGCCTTTCTTATTTTCTATATAATTTTGGTCAGCAATGTCGCGTTGTCTCAAGGTGCAGATAATAACGGTAAGGAAATA
This sequence comes from Mycetomoellerius zeteki, assembly GCF_001594055.1. Classification (NCBI taxonomy): domain Eukaryota; kingdom Metazoa; phylum Arthropoda; class Insecta; order Hymenoptera; family Formicidae; genus Mycetomoellerius; species Mycetomoellerius zeteki. The sequence goes on from NW_017257294.1 coordinate 1,353,041, forward strand.
TATATAATGCGAGTTAAATATTTCAAAACATTAATGAAATATATAAAAAAATATATTTTTAAAGAAAATATAATGGAAGAAAGCACGGACTATGCTCTTAAAAAATCACATCGCTATTCAGTTATCGAGGAGAATTTTTCAGAAGAATCGCAAGATAAGGTCTAAATTCAATATATATCTTTCTATCACACAAATATAAGTGATATATATATTGTGTTTATGTACAGGCAATAGAATATCCTCTACAAGATACTTTGAAGACTGCAAAATGTTACGTAGAACCTCGAAATAGCGAATCGTTGAAGAAAATATTGTCGTCTACTTGCGCACCTGATGAAGAAAAGCAAATTTGAAAAACATTTGTGCAACAAATATTTGGAATAGCTGTGTATAATTATTTTAGCGCGAAAAACACATTTAATAGGAATATTTATATATTTTGATACTGTAACAATAATTATTGATTAATCAGCAATTATTGATCAGTCAAGCAATTATCACAAAAATTATAGAAAAATCTATCACATGGTAATTACATAATATAAACAACGTAAAAGCCTAGAATAGATCTTAAAAGCTTCCAAAAGACGCCCTAATTTTTGTATATTATTTACAATGTTTTGAAAAAATTCTAGTATCTTAAATATCTTTTACAGAAATTTATTGGAAAATAGTGATTAATTATTTATCGAATATTAAAAGCATTGTTGTTCAATACTAATATTCAAGATAAGTAATTTCCAATATTAAATGGAATTTTTGTAAGGAATTCAAGTAAAACATACATCAAACCATAATTTAAAAAGACCAAATGCAACATTACACACAATGACAGTTGAATGTAATTTAAGGTAGATTTCTGATTAATGTTAAATTTCTAATACCGACTTTATATTAGCTTATAAAATTCAGAACCAATTTCTGATTCGTCTCAAATGTCGTCACTACTTCGGAATTGGTTCACCTGGACCCTTACTTTTTTTTTAACTCTTAACAACAGTAACGATATTATTGTCCTTGGCTTTTTTTTACCATGTATAAAACCTGCGTAACGACAATGTAACAATGTCGTTACTGTCGTTAAGAGTTCGGAGTACTGTATTCCATAATTCGTTATACATAACGAGTTACAGAATACAGTAATCTTACATCATTCATCAAACCATTTTCAAATTAGGCGCGTTTCTCGCGCGCACGCGCAATGAAGCATCACGTGATTCGCGGGCGCGCCGCAGGCGGCGCTAGCGGCGCGAACGTGGCGCGACACGCGAGTCGTGACGGTCGTGACGCGTTGCGTCAATTCAGTCAGTATTCAGCGGACTTGCGTTGTGTTCTGTTCGTTCCTTGGTTTCGTTCGGTTTTCCGTCGAGTCACGGGAGAAAGAAGAAAAGAGAGAGAGAGAAAGAGAGAGAGAGGTAGCCGCCGAGAAACGCCACAGGACAAAAGTGCCTTCTTCCTTCGCCGCATACGAAGATCCCCGTCAGGATGGCGGACGACAATCACGAGAACGGCACCAGTAACGGCGACGTACCCGAGATCGAGCTGATCATCAAGGTGAGTGTGCCACGCGCGGTCGAGGATCGCCATGCGAGCGAGACAGACGGTTCGGAACGGTGCGTTAGAAGGGAGAGAGAGGAAGACAGAGGAAAAAGGAGGCGGTTGTCCCGTGCGCGTTATGGGCGTGGAGCAGCCAACTGGTTTTCGTTTACTCCTGTAGGAAACCACAGGCTGTTCTCTGATCCTTTCCTCCTATCCCGGTGGGACGCCGCGACCGTGAAATCGATCGTTCAACGGTAGCCGTGGTTGGTCAGAGCGTGGAAATAATCCGCGTCATATATGACCGTTGACCGTTCCTCAACCTTTCTTTCTCTCCCTCTTTCTTCTGTACCAACTTTGTTTTCACTTCGCGTCGTATTCACGTCTGTGATCTCAAATATCTCTCGATGCCGGGCTCTCGCCGACTCTCGCGTACGTTCGTCGTTCGAAGCCTTGATCGTTTCTGTTGCCCGAGCGAGGCTCCCTCGCGCGTTCGCCGACGCGTGATCGCCAGGGACCGGAGCCGTGAACGAGCGAGCAACGGACGCGGTTGCACGCGAAGAGTACGTGCGTACACGTATATAAGTATATACGCCGCCGTTGCTCGACCGATACGCGGAGAACGAAGAAACTCCTCCCTGCGAGAAGGGCTCATCGCGGTGACTACACGTGTCACGAGTTTCTCGGCTCGCATGTCTAACGTTACATCAAGGGATCCAGACCGGTTTACCCGTCGCCCAATCTCCGCTGCGGACTCGCCATCGTCGCGAATGAAGATTTCCGTCTCTAGCTCACACCGGTCGGCGTTAAATAAACTGCGTCGGGAAGAGAGCCTTTACATCGCATCACTTCCTAAGTCTTACAGTATGCGCCAAAAAAAATGCGACTCTCTTTTAATCACTATTATGTTTGCTGAGTGTCACACCGTAACGCAGCGATTGCAATTAAAGGAAATCATATCGAATAAATATTTGGTAGGACAAAATATTTGTGTTATAATCAAATTTTCCCCCGTCCACTCACTTTATTTAACTACCGATAACTGAAGTGTTAGTTGTGAGAGTCGCATTTTTTTTTTGCGCATACTGTATGTTCACAATGCTAGAAATTGCTTCGAGATCTCGGAGAGAGAACGAATTTATCAATCAAATTAATAAAATGACCGAATTCAAATTCTTTTCGCAATAAATCATCTATAGGTTTTTTTAAGGTGCTAGTAACATCGAATTTGGGGGACTATTATTATTATTATATATTTCAGTTTGATTGCGCTAACTCTAAAAAGTAATCGGCGCGCAATTATATTTGAGATTTATTGAATAATGAATAAAGGCTAATAGGAGAATTAGTTGTTTTTTATTATAAGGATTCTTTTGGTTTTTAGATTTATTTAAATATATGTATTATTCCAACTTGGAACGTGAGTGGCGCTTCTCTTATTCATTGTTAGTTGATTTCACATGACGGTTTTATTTCTAAATTATTATTGTTCAAATGATTATTAATTCTTCCATTCGAGATCTCGGGGCGATTTTCTTGCTTCGCGAAACACGAACAGACGCAAGGCTTGAAAAGCAGACGTTAAACGTTCGGCACACCGCGAGGCGGAGAAGCGCGACGCCGACGCGCCGTGCGTATGTTACACATTTCTTTACGCATGGAGTCATCGAGGGCGCCGAAGCCGCGACGTTCCCCTTCTCCCTTCGCCGGAGAGGCGCTTGTGCATTCTGCGGGCGTTACGTCGCGCGGCAGATGGGACACGACGAAAAGGTGCCCGCTCCCCGCCATCGTTCCTGTTCCTTCCCGCCACTTCCCGCTTTCCGATGGGAAAAGCCACCGGGTGAAAAAAAAGTTGTCTCGCGCGCGGCGCGACTTCGCGACCCGCTGGAAGTGGACGGGAAAATGAAAGGCCAGTGGCTAGACTGGTTTTTCCGCCAATGCCCGCCCTGGAACTTTATTTTCGAAAGATATCGCACGTGGAAATACTAAAGAAATCTACAAAACACGCACACACTGTTCAATTCGCTGTTAAATTTATGTCAAATTATACTCGATTTGATTTATTTTTTTAATTATTTCTATGTCGCCACTGCTTCCATTCAATATGTCATTAATTTAACTAAAATGGAGTTAAGTTTAATTTTTAAAAATGTATCGAATTTAATTAAATTTAGTTTAAAATACATCGTGTAATATGGTTCAATTAATATAAATTAATAATAAAAATATTGAGAAGGGCTACGAACCATAAGAACCGTTTATAATTTAAATATGATATACTTATTATTGTATGTTTAACATTGAGAATGACCCGGGCTCTGGGGGGGGGGGAACGCCGTTTGTTTTTTTTTTTTTTTTGGTCTTTTTTATT
>NW_017257294.1:1357126-1359338 GCF_001594055.1 Mycetomoellerius zeteki
AACGCCGTTTGTATTATTTTTTGTTTAGTTCTTATTAATTATATTATATCTTTTATTTAAATATTGTTTTCTTATGGTTCGTAGCTCTTCTCTACACTTTTATTATAAAATATTTAGTTTATTATATTTATTAAGTAAATATATACGTTAATATGAATATTGTTTGCTTTTAAATTAACTATAGAAATGGATTGATTTATATAATATTTTGACACACACCGAAGTTAAAAATAACAAAATATTATTTAACTCAAAAGATCAGGTTGCCATTGCTCCTTTGATGTCTAATGAGTTTTCTATAATAAATCATTACCTAAGCTTTAAATAAAATTATTCTTCTCACATTCGACTGTGGTTGGTCAGTTTCTTAGGCTTAAGATAATGACTTTTTGTAAAAATATCCATAACAGAATATATTATATAATATTTTTGTACATTTTTTATATGCGATATTTTTCGAGAATACAGCTCCTAAGATTTCACGGGATTACGATATCCAGAATCGATTGATCTTGTACGTCGAGGTACAAATTCCGTCTGTCTCGCCGCTGGCACATTCCTATCTTATCGGAATTCACTCGCGTCTTAAAATCTTGAGATCAGATCTCTTTATCGCGCGATTAGCGGCTATCGGAGAAATGTGGAGGAGTTTCTCCAAGGGATTTATACATTTCCTTTTTAGGACATTGAAAGTGCCGTAAATTCTTGTCACACGCGTTACGTGTCTTTTACGTTAAGTAGAGTGGTGTAATTTTTGAAAGTAAAATATTTTGACAGTAGCTCTCTTCAAAGTAACTCGTGACTCTTAGAGGCGCACTCTTAGATCTGTTTGTTTTTTTGTTTCAAATAAAAAATTAGGATGACTCAGCGGTAAACTATTAATACGCGCGACGTATTCTTAGATAGAAAGGAAAATAATTGATTTAAACAAGATCGTTGATCTTACATGATGTCATAATTTTGTGATATCTGTATCGCTTTACTATGATTTCGATATATTACGATATCGTATACGATTATGTTTTCGATTCCGATTAGATTAATAGCCAGGGCTATTACGATCGTTGTTATTCTCGATTGATCCGATTCGATCGAGGGTGAACTCGACGCAAATTCTTGGAACTTTCTTTTCACCGTGTTTCCAAGAAGGAACGACTCCTTAAGTGGAAACTGGCTACCTTCGAATGACCATTAAAGAGCTTGCGATTGAACTTTCGCCGACGATCGATCAGATTTCTTCCGAGAGAAATACTGCACGCCATACAACGATCTTAATATATATCGTTGAATTAGATGACTCGTGAAAGAAACGAAGCGTCTCGCAGTCGAAATCATAAACTTTTGAAATTTTCTCCTGAAAAGACGATGTGTCGCGCCGCAAGAATAATTTACGTGGGATATAAATTATTAATTATCATAATTAAATTATTACACATTATTGACTCTCTAAAATCTAATTCTTAAAAGTGAGCCAGTCTCGAAAAAGAATTAATAATTAATTCGCAATCTTAATTTGCAATCTTTAAAAGTTAGAATATTTTGATTAGATCGACAAAATTTTTTAATTAGAAAGCGAGAAAGTTTTTGTAAGTCACACAATGTACAAAATATTTCTCAATGTATTGCGAAGTTATTTCGTTGAAAACATTCGCTCTTTAGTCTTCGCTTGTTCCTATTGTCGAAGGTGAGGTCGTCCATATCGGTGTAACCTGTCCTTAAGTGTGCCAACGAGAATTCTACGCGGTAGTCTTTCAGATAACTGACTTATCATCTCGATTGCAGTGTTAGATAAATATTCAGGTAGCTGGCGAAGTGTTACACTGTCAAGAATACGCTCTTCAGCCTGTATCTCGCGAATAAATACGTGATAAAGATACAAAGACTAATCGTGAATTATCGGGCTGGGGAAAGAAATCGTGATAAAATTGATTTGTCATTGAAAAACATCGTCTGAAAAACGGCATCTCACCGAATCTCTTCGAATCTCGTCGAGAAAGAGTTCTACAACTCTTGTTGACACGTATAACTAATTATAAATAAAAACGTCTGTATCTAGTTCATTGAGGCGTTCTACTATCGAGTTGTAGAACGACTTCTTCGAAGTTTGTAATATTTTATGCCTGTACCATTAGCTATTGGAGATTACTTTGCGTTTACGTCTCTTGACTAATCAGAAAGAATCTGTTGGCCACACTGAATAAAAGATTGGCTG
>NW_017257294.1:1359542-1384316 GCF_001594055.1 Mycetomoellerius zeteki
CAGCCAATCTTTTTTTTCAGTGCAGCAGTAACATTTTTCTAGCTATCTGAATATTCATCTAACACTGCAATCGAGATGATAAGTCAGGTGTCTAACAGGATATCTAATAGAATTCTCGTTGTTGGCACACTTAAGGACAGGTTGCACCGATATGGGTGACTATTTCATCTTCGACAATAGAAACAAGCAACGACTTAAAGAGCGAACGTTTCCAACAAAATAAAGCCTGTGTGACTGGCTTAACTCCGAAATACCATCACGATACAATCTACAATCGCTAGTGTGATATGGGCATTATCACGACTCGATTCGAAAAGCAATTTCAAATCGAATCGCGCGTATATTGAATGCTAGAGTGAACATTCTCAAGTTTTGAATTTTGCTTATCGTGCTCTCTCTGTTTCCTCGCAACGAAATATCGTAGACGCACGCATATTAAACGACGACTGTTTAATTTATTCGGTTAACGAGGTCAAAACTATACCGTTGTTGCAAATCGAAGAACGACGGTACCTCGGGCGTAATTTTCAGTCCAATCGTCGAAATCGCGCGGGAAGATTTAATGGTAAACCGGCTGATCTTGCAGGCGATCATGCGAAGTTCTCTCGAGTAAGTGTGTCAAACGGGACGAAACGACGAGCGGCTACCACGAGGTCCTTCGCGAGATTCTACCGTTAAACGATGGACTCCTTTGCCTTTCCGCTTTCCTTGCTCCTCTGGCTTTCCCCGCCGACTTCGGTGACTTCGTTCCCCGTATCTTCTCTATTTTATTCCTCGATGATTCTAGGAATAAGTATGCTCGTCGATTTATTAATCTTCAGAAGGCTGGAGTCTACATTGTTAAAACCTTACAGCAGCGAGTTAGATTTGTTAGGTTTTTTAGGAATTTTTTTCATTATTTTTCTTGCCAAAATATGACTTCATCGCGACTGTAGTAATTTTTTCCGTCTTGTAAAAATTAAAACTGGAGGAGTGTCAATTTCCAGTCAAAATAACGGCAAAATGACGATAATAACGTCAGCTTGTTTACTGTGTTATAAAGAGGATAATTTTTACAGACTTGCTTTCATTCGAAAAAAGAAAAATATTTTTTTTAATGAAGCAAAGGAAAAATCAGTTGAATACGAGCTTGATAAATTAGAAGACAGAATATAATTTTAAACTAAGCGGAGACATAATAGAGAAGATGTCCTCTCTTTGACGTCTTTCTTGCGAGTACGGTATTTTCTTTTGGACTTGTTTGTCATACAATATGCTCATATAATATGCTATGTCACAAGTCTCTTCACCAACGTCCCGTTAGAGTTATATTTCCGTCGCGATTAAATGTACACACATACATCGAGCAAAAGAAAAATCGCATAACCACCTGCGAGCATGGCGATCGATCGCACTTTAATCTCTTCTAAGGTCATTACAAGCGTGTCTAGGTGGAAGTCAGAGACACTCGGAGAGTTCGCACGATCGTTCCACGAACGCGTAACAGCGTCGTTTAAACGAGGCATTAAAAAGAGTTGCAAAAAAGGTACTCGAGCGCGAGAGGAGGAAATCGTCCTTGCGATGCGAGATCGAAGGATACCGATGTCCGCATGACTGCAAAACGTCGTCCCGCTAATAATAGCCGCTTACGTGTGTATCTTCGCGAAAGCATTGTTTCCGACAGCATTGTTTCTTTTTTCCTTCTTTTTTTCCCCATCCACGTCAGCGGTTTCATTCAGGAAAAATGGCGAGCAGGAGGCTGATGATCGCGTCGTAGAGTTATTATGGCTACACGCGCTATATATATTCGTAAAAGTCGTAGATACTTGCACGCGTGCGTACATACACGTGTGTATATTTGCCTACTCGTAACGGTATGTACAGCGGGATGCCGGGCGTCCTGTACAAGTATGGTATGCGATGGAGATGTCTGTAAAAGGAGGCTCCGTATTGTATTATATAAGCCATCCATTTATTAGACGAATTAAGCTACAAAAATTCAAATAATTGTATGTAATTATAAAAGATATAATAATTGTAACAAATAATTATATGTAATTATAAAAGATGTAATAATTATAACACAAGAATATTTAATTCGGATCAATTATAATGTACATCATAAATTATAATATACATAGGTCGTCTGAAAAGTTTTGAGCCTCAACATGAAGATGGTATTACTCGTCAAAACAATTTTGGTACTATAACTTTGTACATACTTTGAAAGATACCTGCGAAAATTGTAGCTTCCGGCGCTTAGTTGTTGTTTGACAGTCATTTGTGCCAGTCAATGTCAATGTTTTTGTAAAAATGGAAAAAATCGAATATCAACAGTCGCCATGATAAAAATTCACGAATTGCGGTTCGAATTAATTGACCATCCACCGTATTCACCAGATCTGGCCCCCAGAGACTTTTTTCTGTTTTCTAGGCTCAAAGTTTGGCTCGGAGGACAGAAATTTTCATCGAACGAGGAGGTCATCGCATCCGTAGACGCCTATTTTGCAAAGCAAGACGCTCAGTATTATTTGAATGGATTAAAGGGGTGGGAGCATCGCTGGAAAAAATGTATCGACTTAAAAGGAGACTATGTGGAAAAATAAAATTGAATTTGACCGAAAAATTACTTGTTAGGCTCAAAACTTTTCAGACGACCCTCGTAGATATTTATATCGTACACTTATTATTGGATGCTTTCTATTTAGTGATACAAGTCGACGTAAACGTCATTCTGTCTTTCTTGGCATTCAGAGAGTAACAAAGATAGAATAATACTTACGTCGACTTGTGTCATCAAATGGAAAGCGCAATTAGTGTTTTCCATCAAAAGATACATAATGTTTTCTACTGGGAAAACTAATGGAACACTGGTGCACACTAAGTGCAATTGAATGCTAGTCAGTTCACACATTTTCAATTATAATTTAAGTTAATAAATAATTGAACTTTTTAATTATATATTGTTTCTGTTACGATAATCACATAATCTTAAAAGGATTTAATTATTTAATAATAATAAATAATAACACTCGCGTATAATAATAAATATAATAATACTCGCGTATAATAATAAATAATAATAAATAATAATCTCGCACGGAATGCAAGAGATCCGGGTTCGACTCCCGGCCGAGGCATTATTTTTCGCAATAATTTTATTACAGTTTTTAAGTTGGGAAATTTGGGGGGATTATTAATATTTTCAGATTTGATTGCGTTGAAAGTCCGACAACCATATCGGCACGCAATTATCATTTCTGAAATTAATTCATTTAAATGAATTTACAATAGTTCAACATCTAAACGTTCTGACCGTTATGGCGCTTCTTAAGCATTATGTTTAATTATTTATTAGCAATGGAAATATGTAAACTGATTTGCACTCAATTGCACCAGTTTTGTACTAGTTTCCCCAGTAGAAAATACTAATAGTAACGCAATAATCGTTTCATCTTCGTTTAACATTGGCAAACAACAAGAATGTAACAATTCACTGTGTTACACTGTGTTTCTTGCTGGAAAGCTTCCTATATTGAGAGAAAAATGTACTAAATTTTAATAAATATTTGTTTGAATAGTGCCAGTTGAATATTTACTAATTGTAAATATATATTCATTTGATACAAGAACCATTAAATATATATATATATTTGATTTAATTATATTATTATTTTTATTTAGCGAATATTTATTTTCTGTAAATAAATGTTATATTAGTAGTATTCAAATAATTATTTATTAAAATTCAGTACATTTTTCAGTGCATGTTACGATCAGAATCGCAGTTCGAGAGATCGGAATTGTGTCACTTTCGAAGTCATTGACTCGTCCATATTTCATGAAGCCGCTCGCGGGGATAACTTCCTCGTAAGACTTTTGTCGTGCAGAGAATTCCTCGGGCGAATGACACAAGTGCGCAGGCACGCATTAATTTCTTTCAGGCATGAAACAAGGTTGTCCGCGATGTTACCATTAGCGATACCAGCGATGCATACACCGCTCTTACTAGTCGTCGTTCTTCCTTTTTCCGTTCGATTTCTTTTCCCCGTTTTTACCGTCCGGTTTCGCGGCTTCGACGGAGCCGCGTAACGTTGTCGCGAGGCCGCAATAACGCGAATCGTTCGCGTAACAGACATCGACGCGAAAGAGATCAAAAAAATGAAACACTTTGCCTCTCGCTCCTCTCGCTCGCCTAAACCGAGATTCCACGTCGAAGCGGTTTAAGGTCCCCCCGGTTGTCCCCGCGTCGCCCGTAAATATGCTGAACTCAATCAAAACGCCAGTGGTTTTACCGATCCGCGTTCGGCAAATGCTTGCGCGGCTTTTCAAAGGAATGGAATTCGCCTGCGTGTGTGTACACGCGTGTCGTATCTCCTTCACGGCGAGTTAAATCGTGTCGTTAAAATTCTGAACGATACGATAAATCGCACCTATATGCACGAGACGGAGAGCGATTTGTCGTCAAGTGATTTTGAAAAGATGCACCCTCCCATTTTGTTGCATCCATCCGTTTCGACGCTGATTTTTGTTGCACTCTAAAAAATATTGGTATGAATTTAATTTTCCGTAATCCAACCGAGTCTTTGAAAACTCGGGCAAATTTTCAATTTTGAATTATTCTGCCTCAAATTCGGACACGTATAAAAAATATTAAAAACGTTTCGGGTCATATTGTAAAATCGTGTTCTTAATTGTTGAGTGTATCCGAATTTTCTCAGATTTTTTAGAGCCCAAAAATCTTCTTTGGAAAACGCAATCGGACATCAGTAACTTGGTTGGACTGTTATAGAAAAACAGTGGAAAAATGTTGAACTATGGAGGATTAGAGTCTCTGATATTTGTATCAATGCCATCATGGTGTGGATTTGAAACTCATGGTGATAAATCCGCACCGTGTTGATTTAATATTGAGTGCTTTCTATTTAGTGACAGAAGTCAACGACGCAAATGTCGTTCTATTTTTGTTATTTTACTGAATGTCAAGAAAGATATAATATTGTTTGTGTTGATTTAAAATGGAAAGCATCCATTAACATCAATACGGTGAGAATTATATTCTGAGAAAAATGTTTTAGCAAAAAAGGTCGAATCAGAATCGCATTTTAATGAGGCCATTTTCTGGTTATATCAATCAGAAGTTCTGTTTGGCTTCACCAAAACGCTATTCTGGGTGGACCTTTTTGTTGGTTTAACCACAACATTTTTTGTGTGTAAAGACACTGCGTGGTGTTAAATCCACATTGATATTATCTTTTAGAGTGTTTCCGTGAAATATCGAACGATGCACACCTGACATCGCATACGAATTTTCAGGCTTTCGTAATAGAGAAAGGAGGTGAGGAGCGCTGACCGCGGATGAGAGATAGAGTCGCGTTCAAAGATGGAAGAGGTTCAGTGTCTTCATGACATTTGATCCACCATCCGCGTTCTTCGTGCGACTTGTATATTCGACATGAATACCAATGCTAGATTTCCGCTGGAGAGTCTCGGAGGGACTTCTTCAAGCTGTTATCGTGCTCTCGCTTTATTTTATGTTATGTTTTGATAACATCGACTGAATGTTAATTATTCTTATTCTTTGCCCTTTTTTTTAGAAATCTAGAAAAAAAATCCATATTTTTAAAGAATCGAAATAACGTTAGGACAGACAGAATCGCGACTCTAAGTTAAAGTTTATAAAGATGGTTTCACTTCATGAATTATTTGTCTCTCGTTATCTGCTTATTGCGCGCTTTATTCGGAATAAATGACTCATACCTCAAAGTCGACTTGTGCAAATCGTGGACGAGGAGACAGACATAACTCTTTGAATATTCTCCGTGGAATTCCCAATTAACACAACCGCCGTGCGGAAAATCAAGCTCGATAATCAAATAAGCGAGGTTTGTTTGATTATCCTTGCCGAATTGTCGTTATATTTTATTTCACCTCCCCGCAGATTCCGGAAATAATGACGCAAACATTATGTGCAATGATGTTCAGTGTTCTTCGGTTAATCGATAGACAGACAGTTTTGATACCGTGCGAATGCATTCAACTCCGAAAGATGTTTAACAGATGTACGATGGACGCCTGAGGGAATATCATGACACGCGTTCATATTTCACATTTAACATTAAGAGTGTGGCTGTTTGAGTCTCATTCGTGTAAGACAAATAAAACTTGGTATCAGACAGCAACATACATCGCTGAAAGGAGTATGGAAACAGATCCGCGCGTTTCAGGCCCGTACAAAAATACGTAGCGGTAGAATGTAAAAGGAAAGACCTCTGAACCCATCAATAAACGAAAGAATCTCAATATAGATTTTTTTTCATTAAATAATTTTAGAGATAATTTTCTGCTCCGAAGTTTCGCTTTCACTGGCACTCAAAAACACTTGTTTCTGGAACGGCGTTTTTTGGGGCATGTATATTTGCATTAAAAACTGTGAAGAGAATTAACGATTCATAAAGATTCGTTATCGCGTCCTCGATCGGCGAGAGTAATCTTTGACAGGAGATTTTCTGACAGAATTGCGCGCGCGCGCCAATTGGAGCCTTTAAGTCCACGTTGTGCAACGTCCGAAAACGGACTGTGCGTCATCGCCGAGAAGGAATACAAAACGCACGAGGTGTCGGCTGCTGCGTGACGCCTGGGATGGAAAGTAAGACATCGGTAGTAGTAAATCATAGTAGCGGCGATACAGCAGTACGTTATAATATCGTGCGACCACCTCCTGTTCCGTAAACGCCCAGCTCGTTAGATCCTGGAAAGCCGATTGTTAGCGCCTGATGAAAATAGAACCGTCGTTGTCCGAGAGAAAGAGAGAGAAAGAGAGAGGGGGGGGAGAGGAGAGAGAGAGTTGGCAAACTGCCGAGATTCAATTTGCTCGAATTACGAGCGATCGTGGTCGAGCCTGTCCGAGGAAAGAACGATTACGTTACACAATGCGTGGATTGTTTAGCTTCCATCGGTTGGGTAAAGGATCAAAGTATCGAGGATAACGATCAGAGGGAATGTCATATAACGAAAGATATTCGCGCGATTGTCCATTAGATACGGTATATTAGATGCAATATCATGGAATAATTCTTGAAACGATCAAAGGTTAAAAAGTATGAAGGCACGAGAGGTACGATTATAGATTACAAATGCCAGAGGGAAATAAAGAAGAATGGCTGAAGCCGCCGGATCAGAAGGAAAAAAAAATCGAATTTCCCTGGTAGTGATGATGTACTCTCTAAATTCTTTGAAGTGGAATCTCACTTCAAAAGAGAATTTAAATTAAGCCAGTTTTGAAAAAGATTGGTTCATTTTTTTATCTTTAAGAGTAAGATTTCACTCAAAGTGAGGTTTACTCTAAAAGTTTTAGACAATAAACATTTATTTTTCGACGTTTGACGGTAGAAGTCAAACTTCGAAGCTTCAAAGATTAAAGTTTCGTAACCTACTCGAAGCTTCGAAGGCACTTTAATCTTCAAAAATTTGGAGTAAACTTCGAAGATTCGGATTCTTTCGAAGCTTTGAATCTTCGAGGTTGTCAAAAGTAATAGCTCTGCTAGAAGCACACATTTTCTAGCTTGGAAAATATCAGAATCTACGCCGAAAATAACACATCGGCGGGAAAAAAGAAGATAATTTTGATTGGTAGATTGCGTAAGGTTTTTTCAGGATGGCCATGGACGCAAACGCAGTTAGGACGTCAGAGACGAGCGAATAAATAAACCGTGACATCGGGGAAACGAGTGCGCCGTGCTCTAGCGAGTTCGGTACTCTCTCGATTCGGCCGATCGAGCAGTTAAAAAAATGTGCGGTGGTGGGACGTCGAGGGTTTGACTAATGGGTTGGGTTTGCTCATCACTCGCAAACACAAAGATTCGCGCGTTTCGCCACGCCGTTGTTGGATTCGTGAACTAGTTGTTGGCTGACGTCAGCCTCTTATCACTCAGAGATACAGGCAGGATAATCGAACCCGCAAGATACCGCAGAATTTACATGCCAGTTTTAACGTTAATAGTCGCAAAATGCGATTTTTACCGTGAAAAATAACGAGATGTAATATACTAATTTATATGAAAAAAAAAAGTATATAGACGTGTTTTAAATCGTAATAGTGTCTATATTCTTGAATCTAAAATATATTTGAGTATCGCATGTATCTTTTGAATCCTAAATATATATTCCTTAGTCAACTAGAAATTTTGTTTACATTTATCTCGATGTTAATTAATGAAAAAAATATCGCTTTTAGGCATCGACGATCGACGGCCGTCGAAAGGGCGCCTGTCTCTTCTGCCAGGAATATTTCATGGATCTATATCTCTTGGCGGAGCTGAAGACGATTTCCTTGAAGGTGACCACCGTGGACATGCAGAAACCGCCGCCCGACTTTCGCACCAACTTTCAGGCCACGCCGCCGCCTATCCTGATCGACAACGGCGACGCGATACTGGAAAACGAAAAGATCGAACGGCACATCATGAAGAACATCCCTGGCGGGCACAATCTGTTTGTACAGGATAAGGAAGTGGCCACTCTTGTGGAGAACTTGTTCAGCGTGAGTGTTGATCAATCCAGTCGAGAGTGAAACTAATGAGGAAACTGATTTGTCGAATTATATCCTTTTCTCTAGAGAGGCAAGAAATAATTACATGTATATTCGTTTTACAGAAACTCAAGCTGCTGTTACTGAACGCCAAGGACAAGGACAAGGATCCCAAGTCCTCGTCGCTGATGGCCCATCTGCGTAAGATCGATGAACATTTGGGCCGCAAGGGTACGCGTTTCCTCACCGGCGACACCATGTGCTGCTTCGACTGCGAGCTGATGCCGCGGCTGCAGCACATCAGGGTCGCTGGCAAGTACTTTGCCGACTTCGAGATACCGGAGACTCTGGTACATCTGTGGCGGTACATGCATCACATGTACAGGCTCGACGCTTTCCTACAGAGCTGCCCAGCCGATCAAGATATCATTAATCACTATAAACTGCAACAGGTAAGACGCACGGATGGATCTCTAATTGCATTCGCGTTCAGCTAAATAATTAACGCTTTTCGACAAGCCTTTAATTCACGTCTTTAATTCACGCCTTTAATTTTGTGTCGCGCAATGACGCAATCCCATTCGTCGCGCAGTAAACTATAATTTTTTCCCATGTCCTCGACCGATATAATTGCGAATCTCGTTACTTGCAGAGTATGAAGATGAAGAAGCACGAGGAGTTGGAGACGCCGACCTTCACTACGAGTATCCCGATCGAGGTCAACGATGACTAGGTCGGACCTTCCTTGGCGAGTCTGCGATCGCGTGACTTCGATTAGACATCGAGATCGGCCTAGCGAGACGGCGAATCGCCTCGACGGAGTTTCAACGGCGTACATTTTGTAATTTAATATGTCCAACAATAGCATCGAAAATAAACTGCGGATTCTACCGTTGAAACTCCCGTCTTTCGAGCCGTGAGCTCGTGTCGTCGCCGTCATTGATTAGTTCATATCTTTTGCTAAGCAATTATTGCTGAATTGCATCCCTTTCTTGTGGGATCAATTCAGGTGTAAACGGATTAGCTTTTTTTTACCGCAAACGACGCGAAAACATACATAAGTGCATTAAGGTATTCAAAATCTTAAAAATGATAGAGAATATTGATTTTCTCCATTTTTCTTCTCCTTTATTTTCTTTTTCTTCTATGTACAGCACGCGTACGTAGTTTTGACCTAAGTAGTATTACAAAATTTTAATTTGCTATTGTTAATCCAAGGATTAAGTTTACTAGAAAAAGCGATAATGATTTTGTTATTCTCTAACGGCAACAATCACGAAAATTAACACTAAGAATGCAAAAGAAACGTATGCGTTTGAGAGAACTAAATTGGTGCCATTAATATCTTTGCTTCTTTGCAATCTTAATAGAAATTATCCTTTGGATAATAATCATTATTCCTAAGCATTATTCTTATATACAATTAAGTAAATCAAGTAGATAAAATAATCCTAGAATGCTTGATAAAATGTTTCAACATTATTAATAAACTTGCGTAAATCTTTTTAAACGTTTCTCTTTTTTCCATTGTTTTCATTCAGCCACTCATTATCACGAGCTACAGTAATGAAATACTTAAACACGATCGAGACATTTGCATTAATGAGAAAGGTACGTTCGGAATTATGAATTTGTTTAACATATCTTCATGTTCTTAAACATGATTGCACAACAGAAAACAAGAAACATGTTATCGTTATATATGGAGAAGAAAGAATTTGTTTTTTTGCTGTATCTCGCGAGACACGTGATCCAGAATGCGTACGTTTCTTCTGGATTCCGCAGCGTGATTCGAGACATCTTGTTATTCATCGTTAGCACTTTTACTGATTTACAAGCAGAGAACGAGCGCAAACAATTCCCACAATTGTTTTCTCCGAGCCACGAAAACAGTTAAAAAACAGCATCCGGGAACTCGATTCCGCTTATTTCCACTAATCTACTGTTCCAGAAAACAGAAAATCGAGCAACAGTGCAACTCGTATGCAACTGTCTATTCCACATTAGTAATTCTATTATTATTATAATTATTATTATTATTACTATTGTATTATTATATTAATTTTGGTTTATATATCCGTAGAAGTCAATATACCAGTGTTTACAGTAATGCCTGAAGCACTCATTTATCACAGCGTAGGCTAAGTCCTCGTATCCAATATGACGTAAAATGTTATAATTTTATATATGATATCTAGGCACTATTTTTTTTGTTAAATATATATGTGATATTGATATTTTTATATCTCGATATGGGTGACAAGGACGATCAGAAAGCATTACATTTTATTTATGCCCGTTTTCATCGATGTGGAGTAACTTTAATCTTTAGCTTATTTTTCACCTTTTTCCAATTTCTAAAAGATGAAAAGTAAGTTGAATCGAGATTAAAGTTAATGTACATTAGTAGCAATGAGTGTTTTTCATTCAACAACACAAGTCGACACAAACACTATTTTTCTCGACATTCAATAAGTAACAAAGGAAGAATGACACTTTTGTATCGACTTGTGTCACCAAATGGAAAGAACCCAGTGGTCACTACAGTGGGTGATTTCCATTGAATGACGTATTACACAAATATTATTCTATCTTTGAGTATTTTCCATTTGATCACACAAGTGTCGTCCTTATTAAACATTGAATGTCAAGAAGGATAGAATGAAGTGTGTTAACTTGTATCATTAAATGGAAAACACCTTTTGTTACTCATGGAATGTCAAGAAAGATAAAATGGTGTTTATTGATTTATGTCACTAATTAGAAAGTATCCAGTGTCATTTCAATAGCGTCGTCCTAATAGATCGTCCCCGAAGAAAATTGAATGAAATATGATATGAGGTCCTGAAAAGAAGATATAAAGAAAAAACCGGAGCAGAATAATATGTCAGGTAAGTTCAACTATGCAGTCGTGATGAGAAAATGTATAAAGAACATTTCTTCAACACGAAATATCTTTGCAATTCTCGTTCTATGTTTTCGTCGATTTAATTTTCCCAGTTTAAACCCAGTTTCATCAATGTAAGATTAACTTGGACAAAAAGAATAAATTGAACCGAATTTAATCTTACATTAGTAGAATCCTTTATGTTTATTTCCATCAATATTGATTAACTTCAATCTCAGTTCAGCTATCTCTTCATCCTTTCCTAATTCTTAAGCCTGGTTTTGCAAATGTAAAATTAACTTAAATTCTAAAAATTAGAAAAAGATAAATATGTAATAATAGTTATCGTAGTTTAATCGAGATTAAACCCATGCAGCACAGGATTTTCAGCAATATCGCTGCAAGATCTGCAATATTGCTGTAACATTCAATGTTGCAACAGTGTTACTGTAGGGGAAGTTAATCTTATATTTGTAGAATCGAGCTGTAGAACTAAAAAGAAATGAAGTAGTTTAAATTAAAATTAAATTATATATTGATAGAAACGAATATTAGTCTCTCAATTATCCTCGAGTAGTTTCCACGCGAGAATTGTGGCAGGAAGAAGCGCCAGGCGGAATCAGATACACGGCGAGAAAAGGAGGACCGTATCCGTCGCGATGCCGTGCGTCGGTGTCCAGTCTCGTACGCGATCCAAAATAGCGCGCGGACGTCGCGTCCCTCTCTCCCAGCGACCGCCATCCCACCTCTCGACGCTTCTCGTTCCTCATAACCGCGGGGCGAGCTATCGTGTGACGCGACTTCCATTCATAAATAGGGACGGCCACTTTATTCTTATCGACGGCCATCTTGACTACGCGATCGCGCGAGCTCCCATCGCCTCGTGCGGTCGTCGACGTTCGCGATCGCTTCGTTTCGGAGAAATCGACAAAATATTAAATCACCTGCGAGACGTCGAGTCCGCCGTCATCCGCGACGCAAGGCGTCGCGACGCGCCGGGACGAAAGTCGCGGCCGAGCAGCGCGGTGGTCGGATACGCAGTGCACAGCTGATCGGTGGCCCCGACGGACGGTAGCTGCTCCGCTCGTCGGCTCTTGAAAGAGAAAACGCGAAATCAGTGTGGCTAGAAACACAGGAAGAAAGGAAAAGATAGAAAAGAAAACGTGAGTCGGAAACAGGACGCGAGAGAGAGAGAGAAAGAGATTAAAAGACCACTCAATTCGCGTGTACCACGATCGCGCACGGTGACAGGTGAAATCTCCACGAGAGACGAAAAGCGAGTTTCCACGGGATCTTCTTGGCGAACGATCATCGATCACAGTGTCGGTCCCTTCCTTCTTCTGGTACGGACGAGGTGTAGGTGTTAGTGAAGAGGAAGAGGAGGAAGTGCACAACAACATCGCCCGTCGGACGTCTCCGATGATTGTCGTCCGGTGAGTCCGACTAAAGTTCGGATCTAAAAGCGGCGCTCCAGGGCGATCGCCGCCGTCGTCGTCGACGTGGACGACGGCGGTGGCGTCTCGTCCGTCGCTTCCTCCGCGTCGCGAAGGAGCGAGGGGGAAAGAAACGGAGCGCGCTCTGACTTTTACTCGCGGCGACGACGCGACGGCGCCGGGCACTCCACGCGGCACGAAAATACACCCGCGACGGAATGCACCGGATGGGTACGCGCCGCGACAACAATGTGCTTCCGCGCGGAGGAAAAGTTCTCCTCTCCGAGAACTCGGGAACGCCGTTTTAAGCCCGGTTGCACCAATATAAGATTAACTTTAATCTCGTTCAATTCACTTTTTATCTTTCTTTTCTAAGAATTATACCTGTTCCTATAGTTCCTACCAATGTAAGTTAATTTTAATCTTGGTTTAACTTACTTTTCATCTTTTATTAGTCCTAAGAATTAGAAAAGGACGAAGGTAAATTAAGCCGAGATTAAACTCAATCTGCAAATCGATAGGAATTGACATTAGAAAGAGATAAACAGTAAGTTAAATCGAGATTAATGTTTACATTAGTGGAACTGAGCCTTACGCTCGTTTCTTACTAATGTAGTTTAATTTTAATGGGGAAAAGAGATAAAATGTAAGAAACAGGAAGCAAAGGGCACAAGACACGACACTTGTCTTTTACAAGCGTCTTAAAAGGTTTCAATAGCGCCGGTAAAAAAATCAATCACCGGTCAATCACGGATGATCATCGTGACAATTAATGTAACTCTTAATTGTGAACGTTACACATTAGTTAGTGATCGTATTCTTTAAATTCTTTGATGTGGAATCACTGGAATCCCACTCCAAAAAGTGAAAATTGAGCCAGTTTTGAAAAAGGGTAACTCAATTTTCAATCTTTGAGAGCAAGATTTCACTCTTCAGATTAACTCTAAAAGTTTTTTTGGACTATAAAAACTGAAGAGTAATTACAACTATTTTTCTATTTCTCTGTAAGAACTAAGAATAGAAGTATTTTACACTCTAAAATACTTCTATTCTTAGTTCTTACAGAGAAATAGAAAAATAGTTGTAATTACTCTTCAGTTTTTATTACGTTGCATTTTTTATGTTCTTCAGCATTGCACAGTATCGTTTTATTTGTTTTTCTAAGACCGGTATTCATAGTCGATTCTTATTTAAAGACCGTCTTAAGTAATTTCTCTGATTGGCTTATGACATCTTAAGACTGTACTTAAGAGAGCCTCAAATATAAGAATCAACTATGAATACCGGCCTATATAAGAAAAGAATATATAATTATTCAAAATTACAAAACGTATGGCAGGAGTCCCAGAAATTCCACATTTACACAATTGATGGTTAACCTTCCTCACTTCTACTTCTTAATTAATATTAATGTACATTCATTTATTTGATATATTCTTTAATATATGTACTCTTATCTCCTGTTTTGTCAGAACATAACGCGACGCGGTAACGGTAGGATTATCTTTAGCCGTACGACGACGGATCGTAGAATGTTTCACCCGCGTCATACCGGTTTCAATCGTTGCGCAAGATTTACGATAATGTTACACGAAGATAATCTGTCACGAGGTGGCTGTTTGCACAGTTTGCGAGTTGCCACGCGCGTGGGTAAGAATTATGCGCGTTCGCAATAAAAACGCTAAACGTCACGCTTTAACCTGTTACGAGACAAACGTAAACAGCCGAGCTTCTTTTAATGTGATCGACTCTAATAATTCCGTATCGCGAATATTTACCGCTTTCATAGGCGATATTTCTTATTGCAAATTTTATTATCAAATTGGCTACATAATTACTTCTCTCGCAGGAAAAGAATTTTGTTGAAGCTTCTAAATATTTATCTACAGATCTGAAAATAATTGTGTTACGACGCTCAAATATCATCGCTGAAATATCAAAATTTTTTGTGGCATTATTCATCATGCTTGAACATTCTACATAAACATTTTGATAGTTCAACGAAATTATTTTCAGATCTGTAGATAAATCTAGGTAAATTTTTAGATATATGTATATTTCAGCAAAAACATTCTTTCCGTGTGTTTCCACCAATAGATTAACATTAATCTCGATTCAACTCCTAATCTTTTTTTAAGAATTATAAAAAGATGAAGAAAACTGATATTTCTTCTTATTCTCCTTCTCCCTTCTTGTCAAACGGAATGGATCCTTTTGCATCTACATTATTGAGATTTCTAAACGAAATTCACAATTTTGTACGAACATTAAACGGATATGAACGATAAATATCTTTTTATTGCAAGATATAATTACTCTTTGCATTTAAAAAATCGTTGAAAATCTCGAGAGTTTCATTTAGGAACCTCAATAATGTGCAGAAGGATCCGTTCTGTTTGACAAGCAGGTGAAACAGAGAGAAGGAGAATAGGAAGCGAGTATCAGTTGTACAGCGGATCGCGGTCAGTTTCTGCCACTGCATCAATTTAACGCCCTGCCATAAAACAAATGTATCGCGTGCTTGTCATAACAAGCTCGCGGTGAAGCGTTACGCCTCTCGCTGCGTCGGTTTATTTAAAGTCAAAGTACATACTAGCGACGATTGGCCAACCATCGGGGCCAGGTTCTCGTTTCCTGCGATTGAGACGTCCTGGGGCGCCGATCGACGTGCCGTCGAGCTTGGAGCGGACGTGGCTACGTGATTAAATATCAATCAGAAAATTTAGTAGATTTATATTTCGAGGGCGTCATAATCGTTGGCATAAATTCCGCCGGGAACTCGCTTGATGGATTACGAGCTTCTCCGTTTGATACCGCCATTTTTCAATTTTATTATTGTATTACAGATACCTTAATAATATTCTAATATTCTTTGTTTAATATTCTTATTAATTGATACATAAAAAATATTGTATTGTTTTGATATTTAAAATTATTTTTTTATATAATATCCTTTTAAAAATATCCTTTGATTTAATTAAGTTAATTAAGCGAATTGCGTTGAACTTAACGGCGTTTAACCGATTTAAATTCTATAATATAAAAATCACGAGAGATGTCATAATATTCTAATTATTATTATTATAATTGCGTTTTTTTTCTTAACAATTCGTGACTCGAATTAAGATACCAGCGACTCTAATTAATTTTCGTGCGTTAAATCACATTTCATTGTAATCCCATCATTATGAAGCATAGCGAGATCCTATGATTCATTCGTTTGGCGAAAAGGAAAAGTATTTACCTTTCTCTCCGCGAATTGAGCGATGACAGTAATTTGCGTAATCACTGATAAATTGATGCTAAACTTACCCAATAATTTCACTTAATGGATCATTAAGACGCGCACGAAAATACCGCGACTGGTGAAAGTTTCTGTCGGGATGTAATTGCACGGAATTCGAATTTAAAGACCGAAGATGTTTACGTTTAAGAGGGAGAGCCGTTCCGAGAATTGATATCCAGTTTCGAGGGCAAATTGCGAGAGCGATCTCTCGTCTTGAGATAATTTAACACCTTATTAACTGATAATTTAATATATTAAGACAATATATTATTAAAAATATTATATTGTTTTAATATATTAACTTATTATTTTTTTATGTAATATTCTCTTGAAAATATTTTTCGATTTAATTAAGTGATTAAATGATTTGCGTGGAACTTAACGGCATTTAACCGATTTAAATTCTACCGGTCGAAAAGATCGGGTCCAACTGATGCAGACAGTTTGTACGTCTGCAGACGGCGACGGCGACAGCCGTGTTTTTGCGGATTCTCTCGCGGGAGGGACGAAAAATGTGATATTATTTTCAGTATAGTTTTGCGTTTATTTTTGCCGGCGGCGCGCGGCAGAGCAACTTATCGTATAGCTCTGCTTAACGTTAACGATGCGCGTCCCCCGTCAATTATTATTCTTAGTTCCTTATTTTTGTCTGGTCGCCCTCGACGTACGTTAAACTCCTCGGCGCAGATCGAATCTCGCTTGGATTTCCACGAGATGTCGAAGGAGCGTCGCGACGCCCGGCGTTGAATTGCGCCGATCGTCCGGCCTATCTCTTTGACAATTTTTATGAATGAATTTGTAATAATAATTATAATAATGTAATAATATTTTATTTAATAAAAAGAGTCCACATTCGAATATTTAGAACAATATTTGAGAGCACGTTTGCGATTCTATTCCACTGCCGCTTTAATTGCCACGCACGGTTTATTGCGTTTGTACGTTACTGCTAATTAGACGTTATTACGAGCAATTAGCTCTCGTGGACTCGTCGCGAGCAACAGGTGTCGGATAACCGTACATTATGTACTTTCGGAGACGTACGATTCAACCGTATAATTCACGATTTCTTGATAATTAATTAATTGTCACTATACATCGATAGGGTTGTCACAAAATTGGAAATGTTAAGGCAATTGAAAATGGTCAAGCAAATCAGGGAAAGTAAAGGAATTTTGTAAAATTTTCTGAAAAATTAAAATTCTTGGTCTTAAAGAGATTTTATATGCGTACGTCACACCTGCGCAGTTTTGGAGTATAACTTAACAATTAAATGCGAGCAGTGTCAGCAACATTAATAATAATTTAAATTGCTATGTTAAATTACTCTGTCAACTTATAATATTTAATGGTTTCTAAATCAGGATGAAAATACAAAAAAAATCGAAATATTATTGAAAATAATCATGAAAAATCGTGAAATTCTGTTTAGAAATTAGGAAAAAAGTTATGGAATTTTAGGACGAGAAATTTGTGGCAATCCTGATCGAATTCGCGAAGAAACTCTCCTTTTGCATCATCGTGAACGCAAAATTAGAATGCGGTTTTTCGTCACATTAACACGAAATACTGTCGCTGCCGATCAATCGCTCTTGCAAGATATTCGGGATTTCGATGGATTTTCGCGACGCACCTGAGAATAATTCTGTGTGGAATAAAACAAAACTAAGGACGGAGACGTGGAAATACCAGAAGGATTTTGCCGATTTTCCTTCATTTCTACACGGGACCCAGACGAAAACAGCCGCGATCTATGTGTACGCGTGTCTCTCGGGTATTTCATGACACAAATATCTTCTCGGCAGCTTGGAATTCCGCTTTTCCTTTTTCGCTTGTCCCGACGCGAACGATGCTCTCGTTCCCCTCTTAAAACGTCCCTGTCGCCGTCAGAGGAATCCTGAAACTTTCCGCTTTCCGGTAGAGTCTTCGTCTGTCTTTATTCAATATTTAGGTCTGTGTTTTCTTTAGCTCTACTCGTATACACTTTTAGAACTTGAAGTGAAATAGACACATGTTTGATATCTGATGAAAGCGAGAAAGAAAATTCTAGTGCAGTCTGATGTAGGAATAAAAACAGATTTTATCTAATCTTATTTTATGTAATTACTTCTTTATTGAAATGTGATGTATTATAATTGTTTTTTTTTTATCACTTCGACGTGGAGCTCTCTTTCACGAAATTTTTGTTTAAAGAACGCTTGCTTTTCGATTTTGTATAACGTTTATCTTTTTAGTTATTTTTATAACTAGCTCGTAAATCGAAAAATTACGCATACTTACATATATCTATTATAAATATGTTCAATTCGATGAATAAGTTTGCGTGAAAGAGAAAATTTTATCTCGTATTTGATTTACTGTTCCTCTCCATCCTTCCTGTGATAATTATTCTGATGAATTCTCGTAGGACATGGCAACGGCATCCGATTACACTTGTACCATTGAAAAAATGCCTTTGGCACGAGCGGATTCGTTTATTCGGCTAGTCGAGATTTGCGAACGAAGCCGGAACGAATTCGCGCGGCCACCATCTTCGAGTGCCATCTGCCCACTCGCATTTATTTACATTTCGCTCATTTACATGTAGACTTGTTTTCGAAAATCTCAAGAGGAAGAGCGAGTTACCTGCCAAAGAAACGAAAGAACAAGCGAATCTGAAATAATAGGCAGAAATGTGAAAGATAATGCGAGTTTTATACAAAGAATTTATGTGCAATATGGAACCATATATTTTTTTCTTATCTAGAGAGTATTTAAAAGAATAAGATATTAATGCACATTTTAATAGCACTGTTGGAAATATTATATTAGATTAAATTAATTAAGCATTGAAGGGAAACAGCACGAATGAAGCAAGGCGCGCCAATAAACACTTTTCTCTCTGATTGATGTCTCGTTCACCTGACCCGCCGTCTCGCCAGGTGCGAATAGACGGAAGAAAGGGAAGCGACGGAGATTATTAATTCTAGGACTTTATTTCGCCGCGTGGCTATGCTCCAAGTGTAAATTCCACGCAACTGAAGCTTTTTCGTCCCCTCCGAAGTCTTTTCCGATCGAATTGGCGTCGCGTCGTTTGCCAATCGCGAGCTCGCGAGAAAACAGACAAATTATCCGGAGAAAAGTATTTTGTGATCAGATCAAAAAGGAAGTCGACGGTAATTTACGGAGAACATATTTTTTTCCATCAAAATCACTTGTACTGGTCTTGCAATATTTTTGTCTTATCAAAGCTATTTTGATTGCAATATTCTTTTTAGTATACTGAAAAAAATTTATTAAATCTTAATACATATTTTTTTGAATAGTACTAAGTCATTTACTAACCGTAAATAAATATTTATTTAATAAAAAAAAATGATAGTTCAATCAAATTAATGGATTTTGTATCAAGTAAATATCTATACGTTTACATTTTGTAAATATTTATTTAATAAAAAAAAATGATAGTTCAATCAAATTAATGGATTTTGTATCAAGTAAATATCTATACGTTTACATTTTGTAAATATTTATTTAATAAAAAAAAATGATAGTTCAATCAAATTAATGGATTTTGTATCAAGTAAATATCTATACGTTTACATTTTGTAAATATTTATTTGGAACCATTCAAACAAATATTTATTAAAATTTAGTTTTTTCAGTGTATTTTTATCTCTTTCGTCTTAGACACGTTTATTTATTATTATTGTGGTGACGCGTGGTGCGATTTTTTCTACGACCAAGGACCAAGCGCTCTTTTTCGCAAATAATATATAATATTATTCGCAAAATTTCATCACGGCTGTTGGCGGGAGCGAGCGCGTGGCGCGTTCCTCGGTGCCGGCTAATAATTATGTGGCACTCTTACGTGGTGCACCGCACAGGTGTCCACCGTTTTCCTACGTAGCTGCCAATTCCGCGATGTAGCGGGTGTCGTGGAGCGATCGGCCGCGTGGGAATAGGATCAGGATTTCAAATTAGCCTGCGCGGATTTTGGCAGTTTTTGACGAAAAGAATCTCTGCGATGATTCACCTCGTGCGTAAGCACACATATTTAGATTTCTCCTTAATCGTATGCCTATAGTTATCATTTTTCGACCGCTATTTATAGGAGATAGGGCCAAGATCGCAGACGTCGCGCGATTTACGGATATCAGAGAATGTTAATGGAGCGTTATTAAAGTTCGATTCTTTGGATATATTATTAGGTTCATTAGATGGCATCGATTGTATTTTAATTATTGATTTGTGTGAAAGAATAATGTACATTTCCGCTCGATATGGAGCTTGATTTCTGCGAGATAACGAGAACTTCTCATTCATTACTGTGTAGAAACAGGCAAACAACTTCGACTTATGCGTTACTCTTGAAAAATGGGTCAGCCAGGCGGGTTTATAAATACGATAAGATATGCCATCGAGAGAGAAAGAGAGAGAGAGAAAGAGTGAGAGAAGGGAGTGGAAAAGCTTCCGTCTTTCCTGCTTGGCATGTCGAAGGGGCGAAAGGAAGATCCAAGTTTCAAGAGTAACGCGTCGCACCTGCTGAAGTCGCCCCCGAAAAAAAAAAAATAATATGCGCGATCGCATATCGCTCTTTTAGCACGTTTTCCGTTGCCAGGTTCCACGGTCGCTCTGTCGTTTTCCGTCCTCCCTTCCGTCGCACAGCGACTCGAGAAGTCCATCACCGATTACCGCGATTTTCATCTCGCGCTCGACGTCGTCGAGATCGCTCCGAAACAGAGTCGACGAGGAGCATTCGATCTGGATGCGGCCCAACTCGTCGCATCCAATGAATTATAAAATATTCACGTTTCTGAGAAAGCTTCCGGATCGCGTTATTACGAGCGTTCTTGGCTCGTTCTCTCGTCATCGCGACGGAATTACGGTCGTATCGCGAGAGACGGGGCGGCGTATCCCTCTTGGCGCGCGTTATTAGCATAAATGAACGGAAGAACCCAAACGACCGACCACCTTGTATCGGTCCGACAGTGAGGACCGACGATATGTAACGATGATATACCTGGCACCTGCAGGTAGGCCCTGCCAGGAGGATGGGGGCCCATGATGGGGGAGTGCCACTGCTCTAACATCACTATCATGCAGCTGTTCCACGAGCTGAAGCAGCAGTTCCCCGCGCTCCCTGATCACGTCGTCTCCCAGTGCATCGCCCAGGTATACAGGTGGCCTTTGCCCGTTAGGAGTGTTGCCCTATTAAACCGACCCTCGTCTCGGACACGAGTCTTCTCAAGAGACTCGCTGAACTAACTCGTCGTCCCTAGAGATTCTCAAGTAAGAGAATGGATATCATGCGTTCTCATACAGCACAGAATTTGCAGCAATATCGCTGTAAAATCTCTGCAATATTACTGTAACGTACAATGTTGCTGCAATGTTGCTGCAGCAATATTACTGCAATTTGTGTGCAACTTTGTGCCGTAGGGGTTTGATCCGCCATATTTTTCAGGACCTGCTTAAGATAGAATAAGATTATCCACGCATCTGCTTCTATATCTTATACATTTATCTCATTCTATTTTAAGCAGGTTCTGAAAAATATAACAGATCAATCAGAAATTGTTCAATTTCTTACTTGAGGAATTCTAGTCGTCCCTGGTCGCCGCAATAACGACTAACCGCCGGTGCCTGCAACGCGATTTCCGACGTGAGATTTAACAAGGATTAATAATCACGTATCCTCTCTCCTTCCTCGCCTCTGCCATGCATCGCTAAACCCATTTGCACGAGCGTGGAACCTGTGTGTATGTTGTTTAAGTGTGCATAGGTCCTCTCCTAGAATCACCGGATGTTTCCTTCGTCATATTTGAATTAATCGATTTGAAAACCTTTTTTCTTCGACAATAACGTTCAGATGTGTTAAATTTTAGGAAAGGAAACAAACGACAAAAGTCACATTCCGCAATTGGTTGGACTTTAATAGAATTTTACTTACAAACTTAATAAATAAATTATGTTTATATACGGAAAGAATGATTTTGCTGAAGTATATCTAAAAATTTAGATATAGATCTGAAAATAATTTGTTGGATCATCGATAATTATGTAGGAAACTCAAAGATATAAGCAAAAAATTTTTACATTCTAACACAGCTTGAGAGAGAGAAGAGAGAGAGAGAGTGTCCTACATAATTATTTTTATAGTTCAACAAAATTATTTTCAGAATTGTATCTATTTACATTTTCAAAGATTTTAGCAAAACCGTTAATTCTTTCCATGTACTAAAAATTAAAAAGATGACGTTCTTCATATCGATGAAAAATCGCACTTAAATTAGCCAAAAAGAAAAAGATTTCGGCGCGGTTTGCAGAATTAGATATGTATATAAATTCACACCAAAATATTTAAGCACTAAAATCCACTTTGACCGAATAAAGGATTGCTTTTAATTAATTAGGTCCAAATTCGTATAATTGTATAATTATAATTATTAGCCAAAGAGATTATAGTCAGATGGAACATCCGGTTTTGATATTTTGGAATATTATAAGTCTTTCCTAGCATATACGCGTCTAATATGAGCGATTAATTGTAAGCGATCGCGCGACGCGTTCCTTTCGGAAGGCGGCCCTCGAAAAGAAACACGGACTCGGGATACGTGTTCCACGGGGTGTCTCCTAAACTGGAATCGACATCGGGGACAATCGGCGGCAAGCTGACTCCAGATACGTGTGCGTTGCAGAACAGTCACGACCGGGAGACATGCGCGAGAAGCCTGCGGGCCACCCAGGAGTCCCGTCCGTCACTGGGCGCGTTTCCACCCCCGGGCCTCAGTACCGGGATGCAACAACCGCTACTGCTGCAGCCGCAGCAACCGCAAGCACAACAACGAGAACAACAACTCGCATTGCAGCAGCGTTGCTGTGCGATGAATCAAACGGTCGCGAGCAACGTCAGCGTCGGCCGTCCCCATCGACCGGCGTCGTTGGACATCGGTATGAGCCGTCGCTACCCTCTCGTAGGTTGCACCCGCACCGCTGCCACCGTCGCCGTCGCAGCTGCGTCGTCCAGCGGCGTCGTCACCCCCTCGTCCGCGCCGGCTGTCTGCACGTCGCGCGGTTTCTTCGACGATGGTTGCACCGTCAATAGTAACAGCAACGGCAGCAATGCGCCATCCGGCTTCGAGCTCAACGTCAACGTCGCCTGCAGCCCCGCAAGCAATCGCGGTACGGAAGACGGACGTTGTCTCCTTGCTGGAATTGATATTGTATTGATATTGTATTAAATACTATTTAATGCTGAGCATTCCGAGTTGCAAAGCAAAGTGCATTAAAAAATATACTGAATCTTAATAAATCGTTTGAATAGTGCCAACTAAATATTTACTAAATATAAAGATAAATTTATTTTGTACAAGACCCATTAATTTGATTTAACTATCATTTCTTTTATTGAATAAATATTATATTTATTTACTATAAATAAATATTTAGTTGGCACTATTCAAATAAATATTTAAAATTTAATATATTTTTAGTGTGCGTAATTTTTTTAAGTTAATATTTTAGTAAAAAAAAGCATGGATATCAAAGGAGACTTATTAGAATTGATAATAAAGTTTTTCGGAAAGAAGACAGCAAATATGCGATATAAACTGCTTACAATAATTACATGTTAATACCGAGTGTTAAATATGTCATACGATCCAGCAGCGTACTAAGAATTAGATTACAACAGCAGTAGACTAACAAAAGAATTAAATTACAATAGTATCAAATTAAAAGAAATTGCGGAATGATAATATTTTGCTGACGACTGTAGGAAGAGGTAGAAGGATAGGATGCAGAAGAAATAATTGCAAGCGAAAGCGGATTGTATAGCAACGCGATACGCTCTTCTTGAATTTTGATCTCTTGCAGCATGCTTGTTTATTACGGATGTTATTAGAGACAATTCATTTTAATCGCGCTCATAAGCTCCTGTCGCAATCGCCGTTCAACAACCGCAACAGACGGACCAGTTCGCAAATTAAATTGACTTGATCGTACACCGTCGACTTCTTTTGGTTTCAACTGTCGGCTCTAAAATTATTCGCGAGGTTTAGCGAAAAAAGTATTTCTTTTTTAAAAGAATGATTGTCTAATCGTGATTTTACATCAGCAGATTTTCGAACGGCACCGACGATCGGTGCCGGTAAACGAAGCGACCTTGTCGTCGTGCCACGACCTCATTACGCCGAGCCTCTGTTAGCCATCGGGAAGTCCGAGACGCAAATCGATCACGCGCGAAGTTATACGTCAGTCAGTTTGACCCTCCGGCCGCCCTCCTCTGAGCCACAACCACCGATCGATATCAGATCGGAAGGGTCGAGTCTGACCTACTCGACCTCGTCCTTGGATCCACGTGGCTTTCAGAGCCGTCTGCAGATCAGCATCGGTCCTGGGAACGTCGGTAGCGTGGCGGCGGCGAGGATCAGACCACCTATGACTAAGCCGTTCATATCGCCGCCGTGGGCTCAAAGCCCACTACGGTCGTCTGGTATGTTCTTAATTTAAAACAATACAATCCTTAATTTTCAGAGACAAGAGTTTCAGTCATATTTTAAAAAGAAGTTTTATTGAGAAAGAAATATTATATAAATGTAAAATATTATATCGTAAATTGAATATAAAATATATTATATAAAATAAGAACATTATTAAATATATATATATATAATAT
>NW_017257294.1:1384473-1393641 GCF_001594055.1 Mycetomoellerius zeteki
GAAAACCATTCTGTATTTGAAAACTATTTAAAATATCTATTTACCCATTTTACATATAAAGTGGATTCGAAAAACATTTTACATTTTAAATACATTTTTTTAAGTATTTTATATTTAGCATTTTAAATGATTACCCAGCCCTGATGCCTGGTCTCATCAACTCCGATTAACTTAAACGCTTCGAAGCGTTTGTAGCGTCAAGTGAACCGCAGCTTTAATCGGCCGATTAAGGCCCAGTTTCACAACTCACGGTTAACTCTTAACCGAGGTTCAACTTGTTTCTCATATCTTTCCAATTCTAAAATTAGAAAGAGACAATGAACAAGTTGAACCTCGGTTAAGAGTTAACCATGAGTTGTGGAACTGGACCTAAATATCGCCAACTGTAAGACTCGAAAACATCCTTTTCTGGCGGAGCGCCGAATACTCATGTGCTCGACTCTCGCATGGCTTTTTCGCAATTGAAAAATTTGTCACTAATAAGGACCTGTGATGTTATTACACATCGTTTTCTTCACAGCTGTCAGTAAATTAGATTATATTTTCAGTCTTGCAGTTGACAATACTGAAATTTAATCGACAGATTAGCTCAATCGGAGTTGGTGAGACCCGGCCTAATTTTAGTAAAATTACAGTTCAACAAAATTAAGAATAAAATCATTATAATTAAAAATATAAGTCTCTATATACGCGAGAATTTTTTTATTAAAATTGACACGAGATACGGGTTAATACAGATTTGCTGTATCGTTTTCAGAACTTCCTCTAGAACCGCCTAGCCAGTTGCCAAGGCCCACGACGACGATGAGCGCGCCGACTACTCCCTCCATACCGCCGACGACGAATATCGTCCCGGGTTGCAGCCTTCCTACAACGCCGTCCGGACCCACGACGAGCAGCGGCGTCGGGCCTCCTAGCACCGCCTCTTTCTCCCTCGGGGACCACACGGCTTCCGATCGGAATCGATCGCCGTTGTGCCAAGGTGAACCTATGGATCGGAACGGGATGACACCGTCGTCGGCGCGCGTCCTCGCCGCCGCTTTCGCCAGCGCTGCAGAATCGCGCGCACGTGTATATTTACCTGGAAGTCACTCGGTCGCACGTACTACGCCCACGCACGCAACGCCGGGAACGATATTTACGCATTCCTGACCCCACGCTCCGGGCTATACATAGCCCGCGCGCGCTCGCGGTTACAACTACGCGGACCACCTGATCCGGTTTTTCTGATCGTGAGAGTCCGACGTGTTTCCTGAGCCGTTACGTTAAATGCCATACACGCGAAGGCCTTTCGCTTTTTTTTTTCTATCAAGATGCAGACACAATGCGAAGAGCGCGACTGTTAATCTACGATGCAGATGCGATAGCTGTCTTATATCTAATCCGTTGTCATCGTGATCGATAAAATCCTAACGAGGCGAGGCGATATGTAATAAAATTTATGAGTCGTCATTTGCGACAAAGTAGAATTAGAAAGTGATTGAAGTAAGATCTGAAGTTTGATCTGTTTGGTTGATATATACATGTTAACTGAAATAGTCCTTGGAATTTTTAGTGGAGGAGCACCAAAAGAAATTAGTCGCGGAGCAACTGGCTAGGAAGGAGAGACTCGCCAAGGAGCTCAGGGCTGAGAAGGGACGACTCGAAGCGATGAAGAAGGAAGTACAGGCATTAGCCCGACCGGATCCCTTGATATCGCCTCAAGTACGTACAATCGCGAGGAACGATAATCGATACCTTTTTTATATGTTTTCTCATTTTCAATGCGTGATTTTTGCAGGAGCTGAAAAGAAAGCTGAAGACCGAAATATATATGCTGCAGGTCGAGTGCAACAGATTAGCCGTAGAAGTCGATCAATGGTCAGACAGACGAGGTATCTATTTCCTATCACGTTATTGCGTACAAAGTTTGGTAGAACTTGTGGCGAATGACTCGTATTTTTCAGTGCCATTGGGCGAGACGAATGAGGAGTTTTATCAGGGCATTTATACCGGCCAGTCGTTGCCGACGAGACCGCCGAACCCAAAACCACCGCGTTTACCGAGTCAACCACCGGCATGGCAACCGGAGCAGCCGGCGAGTGACAACGATCGGGAGGAACGGGATGAGCCTTCGTGGGTCTGCACTATGTGCACTTTCGACAATCATCCATTGATGAACAAGTGTGAGGAGTGCGACATGCCGAGACTGTTGAACCGCAGCAGTGCAGGTATAAGCTCTGGCAAACCGACGAGGGAGTTGCCGTCGACCTCATTGTCATCGTAGTGATAGTGAACCGTCCTGAACGTTATTCCAACACGAAATAAAATAACT
This sequence comes from Mycetomoellerius zeteki, assembly GCF_001594055.1. Classification (NCBI taxonomy): domain Eukaryota; kingdom Metazoa; phylum Arthropoda; class Insecta; order Hymenoptera; family Formicidae; genus Mycetomoellerius; species Mycetomoellerius zeteki. Next base: position 1,386,788 of record NW_017257294.1, read on the forward strand.
TGTCGCCTAACAGCATGCCGATATATACTTTTGATATATCCTTTATGGAAACTCGTGAAGATCGTCTCCTGCGATTACACTAATCGATTGGATTTTGAGAATACCATGAAGCGCTAAAATGAAAGTAATATATTTTTTATTCTATTGTATTTTTTAAAAAAACTTTAACAAAGTGTGAGCATATGCCGTTATAACTATGTTATAAAAACTGTGTACTTAATTATGATTAATTACATTAATCATGTTAATAAAGCATAATAAAAGAGAAGAGAGCTTGCGACTCTGTTCTCGTTTGTTTGTTTAAGATATGTGTGTGCATTTGCTGATTTTGATCGCACTTATTTATATAAATTAACGTTTCAAGCTATACTTTTTTATATGTTTCTAAGCTATTAACATCATTGATACAGCATTGATACATATATTTTTCGGCGAAATACATCTTTAAATCTAACTTGAGGTAAGGGAAGGAATTTATGCATAGTAAATTATACGTAATATTATTACATATAATGTTATTTTACTTAATTTTGCAACAATGTTTATAGTTTGACATTTTCAGGGGAGACGCAAGATATTCATATACGAGTAACCCATCACCATAACTTTTCGCCACGGCGTAAGTATTTCATATTGATACTTCCATTCAAACGATATTAATATTTCACAAATGTAATAGTTATTTACACTATCTGCAAAAATAATCGCGACGTATTATTTTTTCAGATATAGTACACAGTTGGGTGGTATGATGCGAACTGAATTAGAAGTTTATAAAAAACTGTACATACGTATAAAAAATTAAATTAAATAAATTTTGTAGGAGCTAAGCGATTGTAATAGAATACATATGGTGACTAATGTAATAATTTAACTTAATTTTTTATTTATGATTAGTATACATTACGAGTTATTAGAATTGTTAAATAGTTTATCCCGTTTTTTTGGCGATTTATGTCTCTTCTCGAAGCAATTTCTACGCATCTTTAGAATTTCGTGTATCGCAGAATAATTATAGATGCATTGCCAATAAGAGCAACAAAAGGTACATTCGATTAAACATTGTAAAATTCTTTTCTCCAGATTCTTATTTATATAAAAAGTCATCGTATATTACATAAAATACAAGTATTTGTGATAATTACACCAACGTTTTCTCATTATATAGCCGTACCCCTCTCCAAGTTTAATTTCGTTTCCCGAGTATACTCGCCGTAGAATCTCTCCAGTTTCTGATTGAACCTGGCGTTACGTTCATTGATATAATCAATATCCGCGTCATCATTGTGCATTCTACGCCTGCTGTATTTCTCCCGTTTTGCGATCCTGCAAAAAAAAAGATAAGTTTATCAAATTCGAGTCTTATTAAAGATTATACAATTTAATTACAGGCCTGTAAATGTTACTTACTGCTTCTCTAGATTGGTGACCATTTTATCTATCGCTTTCTTCTTGTCTTCGTGTAAACCGTGTAATATTGTATTTGGATCGCCATAAAAAGCAGGGCCTAATTTTTCCTTTGCTTCTTCGTATGTGTCCATATTCGGTTTAATGTTTTTCACTAGTCTATTGTAAGAACGTATCGCTGCTTGTTCATAATCTGAGAAACCTGGGTCGGGATTCTGTTTACTTTTCTTCTTCCTAGCTATTCTTTCTGCTTCAGTGGCATCAATATTCAACAATTTTTTTCGTTCGTAGTCTTCACCCTGAAGAATAAGTTAAACAGGTAAATAATTTTATATAATTTATCAAAAATGAAAAATCTGATTAATCATACCTTAGCTTCTGCCTCTTTTCTGGCAGCTTCGTCCTGCATTATCCATTCTGCCTGTCTCTTGCGGGATTCCCAATTGGTAGGCAGCTTGTTCCTCTTATCCTCCTCCACGACTTCCTTGTGGTTCTGCATTCTGGCCTCATTCTAAATTTAATTTTAAATCAATACATTATAGACAAATCGCGACGATAAATTCCAATAACAAGTATGCTTAATTACTTAAAAAAAAAAAACAGTATTATTCATGTACATAAAAGGAAGAAATAAGCAGTTTAAAACGCCAGAATGAGTAGAATGTCTCGGACAGGTTATATTTACGTTCTAATGTAAACTTCTCTCACCCTCTTGGTGTGGAGTTTTTTGAGTCGTTTCAGCATTTCCTCATATTTCGCGGACTGCGAGGACGACGAACTTGACGCTGCTTCGTCCATCGTTGACTGGAATGAGACACAATTTTCCAAACTCACGCTAGATAAACGTCAATAACGTCAACACTGATCAACACAAAAAATGGCGACGTGTCAAAATCGGAAAGAGAAGAAAACTGCTCGCGTTTTTCGTGGTGAAACGCCATCTACGTTTCTAAAATACGGATGTAGAACTAGGAGGTCACATGCACATATCTATCTTCCGTGGTAAATATGAACTCTAATCGAAACAGAATGGAAGTGAATGAAATAGAATAAAATAAAATAAAATATAATTATAGAGAGCAGTGGTGGATACAAGAAAAAAAAGACGATTATTTTACTGTCTTGAATAAAAGAGTGAATCGCACGAAGCAAAATGTACCAAGTATCAATTTTCGTCACTGAATAATACCTAAACCAAATTAAGGTTTAGGTCGAAAAGTACGCGTTCCATTTTTTAAATGTATAATAGAAAAAAAATATAAAATTTAAAGATATATAATAGAAAGAAAAATATAAAATATAAAAAATATATATTAAATATATAATAAAAAAAAATTATTTCACATTTCAACTACGTCGACTCTTCAAAGTGTAGTTCAATTTTATTTTACTAATTTGTTATATATTGAAACTTAATATATGTTCTTTCTCAGTTTAATAAATATTCCATGCTGCAATGTGCAAAGTGTTCCTAATGATTAGTTCCTATTAAGCATTATAATAATAGGTATGCATAACTATAAAAAGGAAAAAAATAGTGGCAACAAATATGAAGGGTTGGAATGAAAAGCTAATTAAAGAACCTCAATGTATTGTCATACGTGAGGATTTTGGTATTAAATTATGCATGTAAGATATGAAAGAATTATTATTATAAGGCGATTACACACAGAAAGAAAAATGTTTGGTATTTGTAACTATAATTATATATTACTATAACTATGATTATTACTGCTATAATAATAATAACAGTTACTATATATATAGTTCCAGCAACAAATGTATATAATTGGCAACCTAAAATGACTATAATTATAGTTGTTATAACCATAAAATAGTTGAAATGGTTGTCCCAAAATATAACTATAAAATTATAGTCACTTGAACCAATTTTTATGGTAATACTTGTGTACGCATATACATTCTATAAACTGTCAAATTTTATTAAGTATCAATCAATTTTTTCTGTACAAACACGCAGTGATGTTAAATGTAATACAAGGCTTGTGTTACATGTAAAATTGTCAATTCTATTGTTATATTATCAATTTTATAATTATTAATATATATAATATTAGGTTCGCATTATAATATTATGTAGCATTAATATATATAATGGTATGTTCGAAATAGAGGATTTATTAAATTTTATTTTTATATATATTTTTTTTAATATGATGCAATTTACGTACGTTACGTATATAAGAGTATTTTGTAAAAAATTTAGAAATGTATATACGTTTATAATTACTACGTATTAGTTACTTGTTCTAAAATGTCCTTTTACGCGTAAGATTACTTTAAAAATAAAAATTATTTATTTAAAAATGATTCATAATAAGTATTTCTCTATAATTAAAAAAACTTTTTAAACTAAAATACAAATTAAGTTATCAAATTTAACTTATGATATTGTTCTAACGGGTGCATTCAGTGAATGCATCCAGAAGTATGACCGCTCACTAAGCGCTCAGAGCTCTTACATCTGCTTGACATATTCCATTACATCTAAAAACATAGACCAAACAGGTACAAGAGCTCGCTGAGCGCTTCTGGATGCACCTAATACCACGATCGCTCAATGAGCGCTTCGTGAGTTCTTGTACCTCTTTGGTCTATACCTTTATTCTAATGGAATATGCCAATCAGAGCTCACTGAGCGATCAGTGAGCGGTTGTAGTACTGATGCATGCATCTAGTCACTAACTGTAAGTTTTAATATTAAAATTTTCAATATAATTATAAGGCACTCTAAAAATTAAATGTACGGTATTTAAACCATGACTAATCTGTAGAATTATATACAAATGTCAAAAATGAAGAAATAACATAAATTCGTAATTGCGTTGTTAATAATACAGTATATATAGTACATATTTTTTATAATATAATATATATATTCTATATAGTATATAATATATATATTCTATATAGTACGTATTAGAATATAATATGCATTATTACAATGACGCATTGCAAATTTATTTATTTATTTATGTAAGTATTTTTGCAATGTTTAGCATTTGTATATGTTCCACAAATTATTCGTATGAATGAAAGATATCAATTATTACACCACTACAAAGTATTGTTTAATGTATTATATTGTAATATTGCTGCAATATTGCATCGCAATATTTCTAATGGTAACATTATACCGTTGTTGCAATGTTGCAACAAAGTGGTAGCAATATTATAGCAATATTTTACAATGCAAAAAAATATTGCTGCAACATTTCTGCAATCTTTCTGTGCTGTATAGGTTATTTAGCGCTTTGAGAGGATCCCTCGTTCATTGGATAGATGTAAAGTTTTTTCTTGTAATCTTCCACGTTCCGATACTGCTCATCGTCGATCATGTAACTCAAAGCAAAGTGCTGCATTTTCTCGTTATCCTTTGCGCTATCTATAACCCACAATCATTGAAATTTAAATTGTCTTAACAATTTTAAACATAACGAAAACAAAAAAACGAAGGGAAATATAATGTCACAAAATAAGATAATAAATAGAAATCGATAAAATTCTATCAAGACATGAAAAAAATTATCTACTCACAATTTGCTTCGTTGACTTCTTCTTTCTTCGGAGCAGTACCTGCCATATGTATACTCAATTTTCTAAAACTGTCTCCGTTTGGTGTGTGCTCTTCAAAACATTTTCTTAACTCATCGACTTTTAGGTCCTCTAGTGCGAGCTTTTTCTTCTCGAATCTATCAAACATGTATTCGAACTTCGTGATTTCGTTCCAGTTTCTGTCAACTTCGTGTTTAACATCGCATGTATGCCATGCTTTCTTTATGCTTTCCTTATAATTATCAAAGTCTTCTTCCGATAATTTCTCCAAAATCTCCTTAAACGATGTGAGACATTTTTCTATACTTTGATCTATGTACTCGGTTGAGTATTTATCTGTCCGAGTACAAACGGTAATGTAATATCCTAAAATCCCATTGACATTTTCATTGTTGTATAAAACGTATTCAAACTCTTCGTCAGGCCCAAAAAATAACGATTGTTGCATTATGTACTGCAAAGAAGATAAAATCAATGAAGATAATCAAAGTTATTCGTATATTTTATTCTATTTTAAATATGAACGTAAATCAGTGATTAATTATATTTAAAAAAATGCCAAACAATGTGTTATATATTACTAACGATCATCAGTTCGATTAACATCGATAATTTAAACGACGTGACATCAGCTTGATAATAATTTGTCACTACCGATTTTGAATTAGATGAATTAGATTTATCGATAATTTTTAACTTGCAATAGTTTGTACCCAAGGGTATCCGAGTCACTCTCATTTGTTGGAACGCATTATTGATCAAGGGACGGCATTTAATATTTTTAAGAAATTGCCCTACATTCTTGATTACATCAAGTTCCGTTATGTTGCTTTGTATGAGACACTGAATATATAAATGTTGAGTAAATGATTTCACAAAGTCTGTAAATTCTCCAAAATTAATTTCACGAAGAGCAGCATGCATATCAACGTGCGTATAATGGATGACCTTCAGTATCGTTAATTTTACTTCGCTGCAAAAAAGTATAAATACAAACGTTATTGATGAATTGATCCAAATGTAACCTGTTGTAATACAATTTTATGATATTGTTATATTTAATATTTATTTATTCTTAATAATTAATTTTTTAATTATGTAAGGATTTTTTATATGTTTCAAGTAGAGATATGTAGCGATATCGATATAACACTTCGTTTTTGGACAATGTTTCTTAAATGGAAATCAGAAATAAAACTTGATATATAAAGTATTATCTATCAAAGATCTTCTAACATAGAGATTTATATAATTCTGTTTGCAATTATGCAATAATTAACTTTTTGTTAACGTAAGCAAAAAGAGTTTAACAAAATGGATTCCGAAACTGACACGTTAGACAATAATGCCACGTATTCCTGTTCTGTTTTCTTTTATACAAGTCATTTGTACAAAATACCTATAAATAAATGTGCATGTAAAAGTTTCTTTAGAACCTTTTTACTTTGATATAAATTAATTTTTTGTTGATTTATGAACATATTTTATGCTGTTCTGTAAGACGTCTATAATGCGTCTAATATGTAAAGCGCTCAGTTTTCTTTTTGTAAAAGTCTCTTTATTAAATACGCAATGTCTTTCAGCGTGCCTTGGAAAAAAATATGACAAGAAAATTCAAATAAAACTTATTTAGGAAATCACAAACATGTAAAACGATGTAATATTATAAATTTAACACAACTACTATTAATATTCTTGAGGCTTTCACGGGTGTTACCTATGTGACAATCTTGCGTTTCGCGGGTTTTCTCCGTGTTCAGATCCATTCTTGGCACACAAGCAGCGTAATATAAAAGGAACGACCCGGGGGAACAGCTTAGTATCAGGCTGCTCCTCGCCCTGATGAAGTGAACTGCAAGGTTCACGAAACG
>NW_017257294.1:1393679-1449639 GCF_001594055.1 Mycetomoellerius zeteki
CCTGACAAGTTTCGCAGAATTTATAAATTTGTCGTAATACTTCTCCAGCCGTCGCACTCTGACGATTTCAAATAAATCTCTCGTAACAAGCATGGGATAAGCTACCATGTATTCCTCGATAGTTTTCAACAAGCACTGTAATGTAAGCATGTACAATAATGCATCTTAAATTTGTATTAGAACTTAACCACATTAAACATATACTTACTGGCATTTTGTCGTTAAATCCGTATATTTTTAATGTAATACCCTTTTCAGTGACACTGATCTCAAAATCAATTCCAGCTACTGTGGCTGGATATAATTTTTCAATCAATAGAAATGATAATACATCGCAGTACATATCCATAAGAGCTGCACTGAAATGTCATTCATATTAATATTTTTAAAAATGAAATATAAATAATTATAAAAATCACAATAGTAATTATACAAGCTAAAAATTAATGTATTGTTATAGTATTGAAATAGTAGTGTATAGTTATCGTAGTATAGCAATACAATAGTGGCACTGTTAGGATGATACGCTTCCTATGCCACTTACTTCTTTGGCGACTGAAGCCCCAGAGAGGAAATTAAATGGAAATACACGTAGCATTTTGGCAAACGAATTTTGGAATACGGATGATACCAAATCTCCGCTGTACTATCACTGATCAATTGTTTAGGATATTGTGGAACAGCTGCCGGTATTGATATTAAAGAGTAGTCGCTGGGAAGGAATATGTTTGGTAATGGTAAATGAATATCTAGCGGTGGCTCAATGGATTTCCAATGTTCGATCCATTCCTTCGGTACCATTGATATTTCGACGTCTCTATACTTCGTTTTCGACCATTTTTTTACTTTATTTAATTCAAAATCCTTATTGTGAAAAATCATAATATTCGCGGCCTCTGGAGTCAAATAATTCAAACATTTTTGTATATCTTTTGCATTGTACTCGAAATAAAGCTTATTTCCAGTTATATAATCGCGCGACTGATATAAATGCATACTTCTAGACAAATCTATTACATCGAGCTCTGCGTCACCTTCATCGGAAAATCTAAAATGTTTTCCAAGTATAATTATTCATATATATATTTTCTTTCTTCTCAATCGTTCTTCATACATCTAGATATATCTAAAATTAATCTATCTAAAATTTAATATTGTTTACCTAAAATTATTTTCCCTAATCTTGCGAAGCTCATCGTAAATTCCTTTCTGCGGACCCTTTTCTTTTAATAAATTGATAAAGGAAAAGACTGCATTTAAGATTTCCTCCAAATGTTGTAATCCCTCATAGGAGAGGATTACCGTAAGATTTAGTAATGTATACATGGAGGTATGCATGAAATTGTTATAACATGAAGCTGGCATGGAGCTGTCATTGTACAATGTTACTTCACAATTCCATTTTTTGCGTAGATAACTAGTTAAGGACCCTTCCCCTTTATGCTCAATAATCCAGGAGATATATTGATGCGGTTTACTTTTGTAGAAATCAAAAAGCGAGGGCATTGGCCACGTTACTTCTAGCTACAAGAGACAATTATTACATGTACTTCTATGCATTTATTTACATAGTATTTTTATTAAAATTCAGTTTTGTTCACATACTCGGTTGAAAATATGTATATTGCTAACTTTATACATTTTTCGGAAAGCTGGAGTATTAAAAAAATCACCGTTTTTAAATTCGGTAAATTCGTCAGGGGGCAACCCATTATTTGGTACGTCAGAAAAGCACATAGTAACATTATTTTCCATTGTATCCAATGGTAAACTTGCCTATAGAAAACATATCACATACTATGACTTCAATACATATATTTGATAAATATTCAATAGTTCTTGTCATAATTTAAACGAAATTACCTGTACAACAAGCTTTATTCTGTGAGCACTGTAATGGCGTGTCTTGAACTTAACCAGTTCTTCGTACAATTTGTTGTCATCTACATTATCGTACGATGTTATATAACAGTCTTTAGGAAACTTACAAGCTGGATGACCAGTTCGCGCAAAAGAAGAGAACAATTGTTCCATTTTATTCCTGTAAGAGTATGAATCATCTCGTCGCTCTATATAAAAATCGTATATAAGCATAATATAAGTATATTAGCAATAGTTTATGAATATACCACAATGTGAGTTTATAAATTGTGCCGATAGTATCTCGATTATGAATTATGTATACCTGCTTCTACGTCCGCTCGCCATAGATTAAAGTTATCTTTTTTTAAGGGTTTAATTAACATTGCAGCAAAATGATCAAGAGCTGATAACAAGTATTTGCTTTGGATTCGAAAATAAAACGTTGTATTCTCGCATTCCGTTATGGAATAAGTGAAGCCACCACACTTACTCGTAAATGCATCAAAACTAATATTAGATTTACTATCCTGCAAGTAAGGTGATACTTATACACATTATAATGTAACAATAAATGAATTTTATGAAATCACATTTAAATACGCTATATGATAATACTTGGAAATATTTTTCGGATCCCATATAATCTAATAATTTCTCAAAGTAGCATGCTATGCCTGGATTTTCCAATGAATTGCTGAAACAGCCTACCCCCACACATAAGCTACAGTGTGCCTGTATAAAAATATTGCGCATTATATACTGGCTAAAATTGAGGAATGAGTACATCAGTAGAAATAAATGGAATGATCCGTAATCAACTTCAAATTGAATTATATATTTTGAAATGAATTTATAGAAACTCTTCTACGTACAGTTTAGGAAACCAAACTTTAAGCACTTCTAAATTCCTCGTAAATATGATAATTACTCTTAGATTTTGAAGAGAAAGATACTTTTCATGATTCTGTAGGTTTAACTTCACTCTTGTAATTCTAATGAATCTTTGTGACGGATAAAGTAAAAGGAAAACTTAGGGTTGGTAAAGATAAATCTGAAAATAAACTATAGACTGTCCTGTTTGTACCATTTTTTCATCTTCTTCATTTGGATATTGGGTAACTTTTGAATGTTCATCGGATATTAGCAACGCTGTGAAACCGTTCGGTAATCTGATGACTCTAAATTTAAAAGAAATAATAAACAATAATAAAATTTTAACGGAAATTTTGATCTTATAAAAAAAAATATATTTCTGCCATTTGTTATAAAACAATGCAATGTAACGTTTTTGATAGTTTCCCATCCTAGTATTTCTTATGTATTTTAATCGAAATCAAATTGCTGAGTATTTATTCTCGCCTCACCTATATTTTTTCTTGTCGTTCTCCGATTTGACGGGCCGTTCCAAATATTCAACTCCATTTCCCTTTTTTCGTTTAGCTCTATATGACATTACGTCAATGTGCAAAAAATCAGAATGAAAACTAAGTTGATCAGTAGAGTGTTATCCGAGAAGAAAAAGATCTTGAGCTTTTGATTCCTTTTATAAACTTTTAATAAATTTAGCACAGTGTTAGTCGGTACTCTAAAAGATACTTTCTTCTTCCTTTGTAGCACTCGAATGAAGATCAATGTATACCTTATATATATATGTATATATTTGTAAGCAGAAAAAGTATAGGAAATAAAAGCAATGTCATAGGTCGTACATACGTTAACTTATTTAATTGTGGTATTTACACTGTTATATAGGGCGAGTATTAATGGAGAAATTTGGTTTTTAAAATTGTCTTAAGTACAATTTCAAAATGTCTCATAAACTAATCGCAGAACTGTATCAGCTACATCTTAAATAATTATTTAAAATGACATTGACATAAGAACTGCCTAAAATGGTTGGTTTTAGTTTAACTTAATTAATTACATATTGTTGTCCATATGCGTGAAATAGATTTCACACGTGAGATTCGCGCTAGTGATTTGAATCCAATTCTTTTGAACTACTAATCGACCTAGATTAAAAACCGTGCTTCGGTTTAGGATACCAATGCATGTCTAGACACGCGTCTGACAATGGTCAGTCATTATTAAAAGAAATAGAAAGCATACGATGTTTAAAAATGAAATAAACAGAGAGTACCGTGTTTGAAAATTTCTGGCCACTTTTTCCATTAAAACTAAAATATTAGCTGCGATTTGTTGAAAAATTCACCCAAACTCTTTGCGAATTTTGGTGCGAACGATATTCGGACAATAGAAAAAACGGATCGAGAGACGTATCTTTGCCAGAAATATCGCTGTGAATCGATAATTATATCATTACTAACGAACACTAAGTGGTCAATAATGACGAATTTGGTTGGATGCACTCAATGCGTACTAGTGCACGTTAAAGTTGTCGTTTTCCAACTGACGTAAAGACACGTGTTTAATGTAAATATAAAAACGGATTGTACCGTGAAGTCCTTAATATATTTTATTGTGCTGTTTGTTGTGCAAGAATTGCCATATAAATGTATCGATATATCTTAAAATTTTATGTTTATAACTCTAACGCACGCTTTGAACAAATACTTACTGATATTTTTTCGCTATAAACCCATATATTTTTATTGCAAAATCTTTCCCAGTGACAATGATCTTATAATCATTCCCAGCTGTTGTAGCTGGATATAATCGATCCGTTAACAATAGAAATATTTCGCAGTATATATGCATTGGAACTGCACTGTATTGTCATTAATATTATTATAAGTTTTTAAAAAAGATAACTTATATTAAAAAATCATAATATTACAAATTACAATAGAAAGAAATAAATTATATAGCAAAGTTACGCTCAAAGTTCGATATTGTTCAACTGTAGCAAACATCGCTGAAATACATGATATGTCATGTCATGTTCATGGAATCGTATGTTTTTCAAGATTAATTTTCGGAGCGAATCAAAGTAAAAGCCATGTTTGCTGCGATTTTTAGAAATAGGTGTTATCCAGTACTTTTTCTTTTTTAATAATTGTATATTAGCAATTGCAACGGCTATGCGTCGCCTCCGAATCTTTGCTGCAGCTATAGCTGCTACTATACGGGTATATTCTTTTACACACTCGATGTATTCTCATTTTTGTAATCCATTTTTGTAATCCATTTTAATTAAAATGTATTAAAAGCTAGCGAAAATAAGTAAGTGTATTCGTTAACTTAAAGCCAGCGAAGATACGCTCCATGAAAATGAAGCAGGAGAAGAGCGAACAACCTTTGAACGCTGCTTTGATTTTGATGGAGCGGGGATAAAAGCCAGCCTTCCGCTGCGTGAAATTGCACCTTCAGGCGTCGAATGTTCTTTCTCAGTTTTTTTTATTTAAATATTCCATGTTACAATATGTAAAGTGTTCCTAATGATATTATAATAATAGGTATGATTTATAAAAAGAAAAAAAATAGCGACAATAAATATGAAGGATTGGAATGAAAAGCTAATTAAAGAACCTCAATGAATTGTCATTATTACGTAAGGATTTTGGTACTAAATTACGCATGTAAGAAATAAAAGAATTATTATTATAAGACGGTTACAATTCATGATCAGTGAACGGTCGTGTCTCAACACTAGAGAAAACGCACAAATCAAGGCCGTTCAACAATTAGCGTTTTATTTCCATTAGATTATTATGGAAGTACTACTTCCCATACAGCACCAATGTTTGCAGCAATTGCTACAACGTTGCAACATTGCAATGCAATGTTTCAGAAACATTGTTAAAATATAGATATGCAACATCATTTTAATAATGTTGCAGCAATATTAAAAAAAATTCTGCAAATAAACTACTGATTCTATGCTTGAATACTTGTGTACGCATATACATTTTATAACTGTCAAATTTTATTAAGTATCAATCAATTTTTTCTGTACAAACACGCAGTGATTTTAAATGCAATACAAGGCTTGTGTTACATGTAAAATTGTCAATTCCATAGTTATATTACCAATTTTATTATTATAATATTAAATTCGCATTATAATATTATATGATGTAGCATTAATATATATAATGGTACATTTGAAATAGGATTCAATAAATTTTATTTATATATATTTTTTTTAGTATGATGCAATTACGTACGTTACGTATATAATGGTATTTTGTAAAATTTAGAAATATATACGTTTATAATTACTACGTATTAGTTACTTGTTCTAAAATGTCCTTTTACACTGCGTGTAAGATTAGTTTAAAAATAAAAATTAATTATTTTAAAAAATGATTCATAATAAGTATTTCTATAATTAAAAACACTTTTTAAACTAAAATACAAATCGAATTATCAAATTTGGGTGCATTCAGTGAATGTATCCAGAAGCATGACTGCTCACTAAGCGCTCAGTGAGCTCTTACATCTGATTGACATATTCCATTAGATCTAAAAATATAGACCAAACAGGTACAAGAGCTCGCTGAGCGCTCAATGAGCGGTCGTGCTTTTAGATGCACCTAATACCACGACCGCTCACTGAGCGCTTAATGAGCTCTTATATCTGTTTGGTCCATATTTTTAGTTCTAACTGAATATGCCAATCAGATGTAAAAGCTCACTGAGCGCTCAGTGTGCAGTTGTAGTACTGATGAATGCATCCATTCGCTGTAAGTTTTAACATTAAAATTTTCAATATGATTATAAGGCACTCTAAAAACTAAACGTACGTTATTTATGTCATGAATAATCTGTGGGATTATATACAAATGCCAAAAAATGAAGAAATAATATAAATTCGTAATTGCGTTATTAATAATACAGTACTAATAATACATATAGTACGTATTTTTTGTAATATAATATATATATTCTGTTTAGTACGTGGTAGAACATAACATTCATTATTACAATGACGCATTGCAAATTTATTTATTTATTTATTTATGTAAGTATTTTTGCAATGTTTAGCGTTTGTATATATGTTCCACAAATTGTTCGTATAAATAAAAGATATCAATTACTACACCACTACGAAGTATTGTTCAATGTATTATATTGTAATATTGCTGCAATATTGCATCGCAATATTTCTAATGGTGGACATTATATCGTAGCTGCAATGTTGTAGCAACATTATAGCAACATTTTACAATGCAAAAAAATATTGCTGCAACATTTCTGCAATCTTTCTGTGCTGTATAGGTTATTTAGCGCTTTGAGAGGATCCCTCGTTCATTGGATAGATGTAAAGTTTTTTCTTGTAATCTTCTATGTTCCAATACTGCTCATCGTTGATCACGTAATTCAAAGCAAAGTGTTGTATTTTCTCGTTATCCTTTGCGTTATCTATAACCAATCATTGAAATTCAAATTGTCTTAACAATTTTAAACATAATACGAAAACAAAAAAACGAAGGGAAATATAATGTCACAAAATAAGATAATAAATAGAAATCGATAAAATTCTATCAAGACATGAAAAAAATTATCTACTCACAATTTGCTTCGTTGACTTCTTCTTTCTTCGGAGCAGTACCTGCCATATGTATACTCAATTTTCTAAAACTGTATCCGTTTAGTGTGTGCTCATCAAACCATTTTCTTAACTCATCGACTTTTAGGTCTTCTAGTGCGAGCTTTTTCTTCTCGAATCTATCAAACATGTATTCGAACTTCGTGATTTCGTTCCAGTTTCTGTCAACTTCGTGTTTAACATCGCATGTATGCCATGCTTTCTTTATGCTTTCCTTATAATTATCAAAGTCTTCTTCCGATAATTTCTCCAAAATCTCCTTAAACGATGTGAGACATTTTTCTATACTTTGATCTATGTACTCGGTTGAGTATTTATCTGTCCGAGTACAAACGGTAATGTAATATCCTAAAATCCCATTGACATTTCCATTGTCGTACAAAATGTGTTCAAACTCTCCGTCAGGCTCAAAAAATAACGAATCTTGCATTATAAACTGCAAAATGGATAAAATCCATGAAGATAATCAAAGTTATTCGCGTATATCTTTTTCTTTTTTAAAAATAAACGTAAATCAGTGATTAAGTATATTAAAAACATTCCAAACAATGTTATATATTACTAACGATCATCAGTTCGATCAACATCGATAATTCAAACGATGTGACATCAGCTTGATAATAATTTGTCACTACCGATTTCGAATTAGATGAATTAGATTTGTCGATAATTTTTAACTTGCAATAGTTTAGGCCCAAGGGTATCCGAGTCACTCTCATTTGTTGGAACGCATTATTGATCAAGGGACGGCATTTAATATTTTTAAGAAATTGCCCTACATTCTTGATTACATCAAGTTCCGTTATGTTGCTTTGTATGAGACACTGAATATATAAATGTTGAGTAAATGATTTCACAAAGTCTGTAAATTCTCCAAAATTAATTTCACGAAGAGCAGCATGCATATCAACGTGCGTATAATGGATGACCTTCAGTATCGATAATCTTACTTCGCTGCAAAAAAGTATAAACGCTATTGATAAATTGACCCAAATGTAATCTGTTGTAATACATTTTACGATATTGTTATATTTAATATTTATTTATTCTTAATAATTAATTTTTTAATTATGTAAGGATTTTTTATATGTTTCAAGTAGAGATAGGTAAACCTTTTTACTTTGATACAAATTAATTTTTTTGTTGATGTATGAGCATATTTTATGCTTTTCTGTAAGACGTCAATATGTAAAGCACTCAGTTTTCTTTTTGTAAAAGTCTCCTTATTAAATACGCAATGTCTTTCAGCGTGCCTTGGAAAAAAATATGACAGAAGAAAATTCAAATAAAATTTATTTAGGAAATCACAAACATGTAAAACGATGTAATATTATAAATTTAGCATAACTACTATTATTAAAATTTAAGAAAGAAACGCAATTTAAGAAAGAAGATGGTAAAAATTTTACTTTCACATTTGTTACTTTCTTTCCTTTTTATTTAATGTTGAATACAAACAATTTCCGAGAAATTAGGAAGAGTGGTCTTTCTAGGAGACCTGTGTCACTATCGGTGACTTTCTTCTATTATATTATTTTATAGATGCAATTATGCCGATAACAAATAGCCAATACCTGACAAGTTTCGCAGAATTTGTAAATTCGTCGTAATATTTCTCCAGCCGTCGCACTCTGACGATTTCAAATAAATCTCTCGTAACAAGCATTGGATAGGCTACCATGTATTCCTCAATAGTTTTCAACAAGAACTGTAATGTAAGCATATACAATAATGCATCTTGAAATTATATATTTAACTTCACTACTTTAAACATATACTTACTGGCATTTTGTCGTTAAATCCGTATATTTTTAATGTAATACCCTTTTCAGTGACACTGATCTCATAATTAATTCCAGCTGCTGTGGCTGGATATAATTTTTCGATCAACAGAAATG
The DNA here is from genome assembly GCF_001594055.1 of Mycetomoellerius zeteki. Classification (NCBI taxonomy): domain Eukaryota; kingdom Metazoa; phylum Arthropoda; class Insecta; order Hymenoptera; family Formicidae; genus Mycetomoellerius; species Mycetomoellerius zeteki. The sequence continues at coordinate 1,402,953 of NW_017257294.1, forward strand.
ATAATACATCACAGTACATATCCATAAGAGCTGCACTGAAATGTCATTCATATTAATATTTTTAAAAATGAAATATAAATAATTATATAAAAATCACAATAGTAATTACAAGCTAAAAATTAGTGTATTGTTATAGTATCGAAATAGTAGTATATTGTTGTAGTAGTACAATAGTAGCACTATTACGATGACACGCTTTCTATGCCACTTACTTCTTTGGCGACAAAAGCCCCAGAGAGGAAATTAAATGGAAATACATATAGCATTTTGGCAAACGAATCTTGGAATATGGGTGATACCAAATCTCCGCTGTACTATCACTGATCAATTGTTTAGGATATTTTGGAACAGCTGCCGGTACTGACATTAAAGAGTAGTCGCTGGGAAGGAATGTGTTTGGTAATGGTAAATGAATATCTAGCGGTGCCTCAATGGATTTCCAATGTTCGACCCATTCCTGCGGTACAATTGATTTTTCGACGTCTGTATACTTCGTTTTCGACCATTCTTTTACTTCATTTAATTCAAAATCCTTATTGGTAAAAATCATAATATTCGCGGCTTCTGGAGTCAAATAATTCAAACATTGTTGTATATCTTTTGCATTGTACTCGAAATGAAGCTTATTTCCAGTTATATAATCGCGCGACGGATAGAAATGCATACTTCTAGACAAATCTATTACATTGAACTCTGCAACATCTTCTTCGGAAAATCTAAAATGTTTTCCAAGTATAAGTTTTCATATTTATATTTTCTTTCTCAATCGTTCTTCATACATCTAGATATTTCTAAAATTAATCTACCTAAAATTTAATATTGTTTACCTAAAATTATTTTCCCTAATCTTGCGAAGCTCGTCGTAAATTCTTTTCTGCGGACCTGTTTCTTTTAATAAATTGATAAAGGAAAAAATTGCATTTAAGATTTCCTCCAAATGTTGTAATCCCTCATAGGAGAGGATTACCGTAAGATTTAGTAACGTGTACATGGAGGTATGCATGAAATTGTAATGGCATGAAGCTGGCATGAAGCTGTTATTATACATTGTTACTTCACAATTCCATTTTTTGCGTAAATAACTAGTTAAGGACCCTTTCCCTTTATGCTCTATAATCCAGGAGATATATTGATGCGGTTTACTTTTGTAGAAATCGAAAAGCGAGGGCATTGGCCACGTTACTTGTAGCTACAGGAGACAATTTTTACATGTACTTCTATGCATTTATTTGCATTGTATTTTTATTGAAATTCGATTTTTTCACCTACCCGGTTGAAAGTATGGCTATAGCTAACTTTATACATTTGTTGGAAAGCTGGAGTATCAAAAAAATAATCGTTTTTAAATTGGGTAAAATCGTCAGGGGGCAACCCATTATTTAGTACGTCAGAAAAGCACATACTAACATTATTTTCCATTGTATCCAATGGTAAACTTGCCTATAGAAAACATATCACATATTATGACTTCAATACATATATTTATTTGATAAATATTCAATAGTTCTTGTCACAATTTAAACGAAATTACCTGTACAACAAGCTTTATTCTGTGAGCACTGTAATGGCGTCTCTTGAATTTAACCAGTTCTTCGTACAATTTGTTGTCATCCACATTATCTTGTGATGTTATAAAATTGTCTTTAGGAAACTTACAAGCTGGATGACCAGTTCGCGCAAAAGAGGATAACAATTGTTCCATTCTATTCCTGTAAGATGACGAAGGAATTCGTCGCTCTGTATGAAAATCGCATATAACTATAATATAAGTATATAAGCAATAGCACATGAATATATATATATGAGTTTATAAATTGTGCCGATAGTATCATGATTAGGAATTATGTATACCTGATTCTACGTCCGCTCGCCATAGATTAAAGTTATCTTTCTTTAAGGGTTTAATTAAAATTGCAGCAAAATGATCAAGAGCTGATAACAAGTATTTGGTTTGGATTCGAAAATAAAACGTTGTATTCTCGCAATCCGTTAAGGCATAAGTAAAGCCACCACACTTGCTCGTAAATGCATCAAAACTAATATCAGAGTTACTATCCTGCAAATAAGATGATACTTATAACCCACTACAATATAACAATGAATGAATTTTATGAAATCACATTTAAATTACTCTATATGGTAATACTTGAAAATATTTTTCGGATCCCATATAATCTAATAATTTCTCAAAGTAGTATGCTATGCCTGGATTTTCCAATGAATTGCTGAAACGGCCTGCCCCCACACATAAGCTACAGTGTGCCTCTTCATCTTCTTCATTTGGATATTGGGTAGCGCTCGTTTTTGAATGTTCATTGGATATTAGCAACGCTGTGAAACCGTTTGGTAATCTGATGACTCTAAATTTAAAAGATATAATAAACAATATTAAAACGTTAACGGAAATTTGGACCTTATAGAAAAAGGTCTAATTCTTCCTTTTGTTATAAAAGATGCGTTTTAACGTTTTTGAAAGTTTACCATCCTAGTTTTTCTTATGTATTTTGATCGAAATCAAATTGCTGAGTATTTGTTCTCGTCTCACCTATATTCTTTCTTGTCGTTCTCCGATTTGACGGGCCGTTCCAAATATTCAACTCCATTTCGCTTTTTTCGTTTGGCTATATCTGACATTACGTCAATGTGCAAAAAATCAGAATGAAAACTAAGTTGATCGGTAGAATGTTATCCGAGAAGGAAAAGATCTTGAGCTTTTGATTCCTTTTATAAACTTTTAATAAACTTAGCACAGCGTTAGTGGATACTCTAAAAGGTATTTTCTTCTTCCTTTGTAGCACTCGAATGAAGATCAATGTATATCTTAAATGTATATATTTGTAAGCAGAAAAGTATAGGAAATAAAAACAATGTCGTAGGTCGTGCACATGTTTACTTGTTTACTTATTTAATTGTGGTCTTTACACTGTTATATAGGGCCAGTATTAATGGAGAAATTTGGTTTTTAAAATTGTCTTAAGTACAATTTCAAAATGTCTCATAAACCAATCGCAGAACTGTATCAGATGGATCTTAAATAATTATTTAAAATAATCTTGAAATAAGAACCGCCTATAATGGTAGGTTTTAATTTAACTTAATTAATTACTTATTGTTGTCCATACGCGTAAAAGAGATTTCACACGTGCGATACGGCCTAGTAATTTGAACCCAAATTGATTGAACTACTAATCAACCTAGATTGGAAACCGTGCTCCGGTTTAAGATTTCCAATGCATGTTTACATACGCATTTGACAATGGTCAGTCATTGTTGAAAGAAATAGAAAGCATACGATGTTTAAAAATGAAATAAACGGAGAGTACTGTGTTTGAAAATTTCTGCCCATTTTTTCCATTAAAACTAAAATATTAGTTGAGAATTGTCGAAAAATTTCACTCTTTGCTAACGATATTCGGATAATAGAAAAAACGGATCGAGAGACGTATCTATGCCAGAAATATAGCGCTGCGAATCGATAATTGTATCAATACTAACAAACACTAAGTAGTTAATAATGGCGAATTCGATTGGATTCACTCAATGCATACGAGTGCACGTTAAAGTTGTCGTTTTCCAACTGACGCAAAGACACTTGTTTAATGTAAACATAAAAACGGTTTGTATCATGAAAGCCTCAATATATTTTATTGTGCTGTTACGTAAAATACGTGTTTTATAATTTAAAACATTTTACATAGATTAAATCGCTGTATAATGACTGTGATATATACTTGTGATCATTAGTGCGTTCAAGCGATTTTGCTATAAAGAAAAATCATGTCCTTATTATAATGTAAGACATTTTTTTTTATTAGTTTCGAATTTCACATACCAAATGTTTTTAACAATCTATTATACTGTCAAAGTATTCATATACGATTTTATAAACAGACATTAATTGCTCTAAGATCTTCATATTTTTATAATAATTATCTCACCATTCTTATAGACCTTGAATTGATACTATTATAATGGCGATACCTCGGTAACAAATATTCTTATGCACAATGAGTTTGTTAAATAAGAAGCCTTTTATATTAACATCTAATGACACGCGCTATATCATTGTTTTGAACATAATATCTTGATAACGACAGGATGCCATCTAATGACCAGTATACATGTATTAGAAATCTGTACATATTTTTTTATCTTTTTATCTACCAGTTTTAAACCGTTTACATTTTTAATATATATATACTTACCACTTTGGATTTTTAATATTGAGAATGACCCGATCGGGCTCGAAACGGCGTTTGTATTATTTATTGTTTAGTTCTTATTAATTATATTATATTTTTTATTTAAATATTGTCTTCTTATGGTTCGTAGCCCTTCTCAACACTTTTATTATTAATTTTTAACAATATTTTTACATTAATATGGCTTTGGAAGAAATAGAGAGATAATTATAAATATGAAGAATTACATAAGAAGCTAATTTGTAGTGCCTCATTGTAATATTGATATGCAAAAATTAATGTTATATTTAACTATTATTAAATAAAAAAAGAAGTAAAAAAAATCCTTATGAATACATCGCAATTAATATTTTCACAAATATGTGTTATGGTATCATAAGACAGTACAGTTCACGGTATAATCGGCAGATGTGATTGATTTTGGCGTTAAATAAACGCGAGTCCGGATCATGTATACTATACGTTTAATTTTTATTATATTATTATTGTTGTAGTATCATTCTCATTGGGCGTTCTAAAGGTATTCTGGACTTGCAGGATAAATGTAGAGTTTTTTTTTGTAATCTCGTACCTGTAGACTTGATTGATTATAGATTATATCTTTCTCAATACGGAGCTGTTTTCTATCATGATCCTTTGCGCTACCTATTACAATAAATTTTTTAAAATTGTAATTGTCTCTGTAACTTTAAGAATAATTCGATAACAAAAAAATGAAAGGCAAACAACGTCACAAAATCAGAAAACAAATCGATATCGACCAAAAATTGTTTAAAAAATTAAGTTATCAACTCACAAGCTTCTTTCTCAACATAAAAATCCTTTGAATCTTTTTCTGTCACATGTATGCTCAATTTTCTGATATTACTTTTATTTGATATATACTTTGCAAAAAATTCTTTCAAATCGTTGATTTTTATCTCCTTTAGTGCAAGCTCTTCTTGCTCGCGTCTGTCAAACATGTATTTACGCTCTATGATCTCATTCCAATTTCTTTCAACTTCTCGTTCAAGATTGTTATCGACAGATGATGTTCTTAGTTTTCTTTTCTCCTTGATACGATCCAATTCTTCTTCTGAGGTCCCTTCCAATATCTTATTAAACGATTTGAAAAATTCGTCAATGTGTTGTTCTGCCTGTATGGTTGAAAGGCATTCAGTTGTGGCAATACTAACAGCAATGTAAAGTCCTAAAATTCCGTTGTCATTTTTAAGGAAGCACCCAGCAGTTTCTAATTGTTCTTCAAATTCTTGCATTAACTTTTCGAATAACGGTAATTCCATTACTATCTGAAATAAATGCAGATTTGATATAATGTATGGATAAAATCAATCGCAATAATCAAAGATGTTATTCAAATTGCATTTAATTTTCAATACAAATAAATATCAACCGGCAATACCATATATATTCAATATATATGATGTTAATTAATATTTACCGCCATCAGTTCGATTACCAACGACAATTTAATCGACGTGGCACCAACTTGATAATAACATCTCACTATGGAAGATGGTGGAAATTCTTCAAATCTTTTGAAACTTTTTAACATCCAACAAGTTGTGCCTAGATTTATCTGATTAATTCTTATATCGGGCAACGAACTAAGGTGCAATGGCTTATAATTAATCATTTTAAGAAATTTCCGTATAGTGCTGGACACAGTATCCTCCGTCATGTTACCTTGTACGAGGCACTGAACGTACAGATGCTCAGTAAAGTAATGTATAAAGAATTGAAGATCTTTAAAATAGGTAGTATATAGCACAGCGTACTTATCAAGGTATGTATGATGGACGAACTTCAGTATCCATAATCTCATGTCCCTGCAAAAAGTTTCAAGGTGTAGAGTAAGATAGTACAATTTCGAACATGGTACAATTCTGAACGAAATAAAATTTGAATCCAATTTTTGAAATTCAAATTTGATTTTTTCCTGTTTAGTACCCTTAATAATTAATGATAATATAACAATAAGTAATAAGTATCATTAATTATTGTTTTTTCCACTTAAGAGTTTTATAATTCCAGATAACATTTGGTCAGTATTTTGATGACTTGTTAAATATGTTCCAATCACATTGCCAACAAGGTGAGTTCTCACTCTATATAATATTGCAAGCAAAAAAAGTATTCAAACTGAATACAGCAACTTTGTAATAAAAGTGTATGATAATGGGAATATTTCTGCAAAATTTCGAAATTTTTTATTATTAAATGTGTAAATAGTTTCTAGCAACATACAAGAAAAAGATTAATTGAACAAACATTTCTATATCATTATGGCAATATGACGGTAAAGGAATTGCTAGCAAACGGATTGCACTGGTTTTTTTTCGCATAAAGTGTTATCTGGGATTGCAATTATACTTGATAATAATATAAACTGCCAATACTCGACAAGATTCCAAGATTTATTTAATATGTTGTAATAGGTTCCTATTTGGTGCTTTTTGAAAGTTTCAAATAATTTCTTCGTAATTGTTGGATAGACTTTGATGTATTGTGCAATAATGTTCAGCAAGAGCTGCAATATAAATATAATGATATACCTTAAAATTTTATGTTTATATCTTTAACGCACGCTTTGAACAAATACTTACTGGTATTTTTTCGCTAAATCCATATATTTTTATTGCAAAACCTTTCTCAGTGGCAATGATCTTATAATCAATCCCAGCTGTTGTAGCTGGATATAATTGGTCCGTTAACAGAAATGTCAATATTTTACAGTATATATCCATAAGAACTGCACTGAAATGTCATTAATATTAAGGTTTTAAAAATGAAATATATTATATTAAAAAATCATGATATTACAAATTTGAAATTATTATATAATGTTAGTAGTACAATGTTAGTAGTATAATACACTGAAAAAAAAATTTACAGATTTTAAATAAATATCTACTCCAATAGTACTAACGAAATATTTATTTATAGTAAATAAATATTTATTCAAAATAAAATAGTTATGTTTAAATCGAATAAATATATGTTTATATTTAGTAAATATTTCGTTAATATTATTGGAGTAAATATTTATTTAAAATCTGCAAATTTTTTTTCTGTGTAGTAACCCTACTATTATATAGTTGTATTATTACATTTTTTATGTTATTACTTACTGCTTCGGTGATTGAAGTACCAAAGGAGAAACCAAATGTAAGTTTATGTGACATTTCGGTAACTTGTTATCCGGGCGATAATAAACCTCCATTTGATGATTATTGTGTAATTGTTTAGGATATTTTGGAACTTCCGCTGGAATTACTATTGAAGTGAAGTCCTTAGGAAGGAATAAATTTGGATGTGGTAAATGAAATTCTGGCAATGGCTTGATGAATTTCCAGCGTTCAATCCATTTCTTTGGTATGTCGATGTCTGTGTACCTCGTTTTCGACCATCGTTCGACTTTATTTAATTCGAAATTCTCAAAATCCTTGTCAAAAATCATAATATTCGCAGTCTCTGGTACCAAATCACTTAAACATTTTCGTATATGCTCTGAGTTATATTCGAAATACAGTTTGTTCCCGGTTAAATAATGGCGCGATGGATATAAATGCATATTCATACACAATGTTTTCACATAATCTAGTAGATCATCTTCATCAACATATCTAAAAAGATCTTCAAGTATAAGTAATGTTTCACAAATATTTTATCGGCTAATTTCTTTCAATCATTTTATTTATTTATTTTTAAAATTACTTTACCTAAAAGACATTTGTTCGCTCTTATAAAATTCATCGTACAATCTTTTCTGTGGCTCTTCTGTTTTTAGTAAATTGATGAAAGAAAATATCGCATCTAGAACTTTTTCCAGTTGTTGTTGTCCTTCATAGGAGAGATTTACAATAAGCTTTATTAAACTGTACATGGAGCAATGTTTAATTTCACATCGAAGTGTATCAATGGAATTTATACAACTCCACATATTTTTGCGTAAATAACTAATTAAAGAGCCTTTTCCTTCATGTCCAATAATTTGTAAGATATATTTATGTGGTTTACTTTTATATAAATGAAGTAGCGAAGGTATTACCCATGTTATTACTAACTGCAAAAAACAATTTTTATTTTATACATTCATTTATATATAATATTTACTTATTGTTAGTACAAATATAGCGTTTTTCAATCTGTTCAAATTGTAGCCACATACTTCTCTGTCATCTTTCGAAGGATCCTTAACTTTATACATTTTTCGGAAAGCGGAAGTAGCAAAAGGAAGACCGTTTTTAAATTCAAAGAAATCATCGGAAGGTAGCCAGTTAGATGATACATCTTTAAAGTACGTCGAAATTAAGATAAAATTTTCCAATTTATCCAGCGGTATTTCTGACTATAAAAAGATATATCATGATGTAAATTAATTTTATTTTTGAAACAGATAAACTATATGCTAAAAATAATATATGATTTTCGTTTTAACAAAGTTCGATTTTAATAAAGTTACCCGTATAACCAGCTTCATTCTGTGAGCACTATAATGGCGCATTGTGAATTTCTGCAACACTTCATACAATTCCTTTATGTTTACATCTTTGTTGTTCTGCAATTTTATTAAATAGTCCATAGTAAACTTGTTAGCTGGATGACCAGTTTCCGCAAAGGAAGAAAGCAGTGGCTCCAGTCGATGTTTCATAAAATGTAAAGCCCTCTGAAACTCTATATGAGCATGGTATGTCAAGGTTGCAAGTTGCGATAACAATATTACGATTATGATTTATGTACCTTTTTTTATGGCCGTTGATTCGTGCATAAACGTATCTATGTTCCACAATGGTTTAAGGCAAAATTTAGCTAAACGGCGGAGAGCATGAAACAAGACTTCTTCTTGTATATCAAAGTGAAATGTTGTATGTTCGTAATCCATTGCGGTATTATTATAACCACCATACTTTCTGATAAATGTTTGAAAATTACATTTCTGCAAATAAGATGAGACTTACATTTAAATATAAACGAACCAAGAACTTTTATAGTACATTTACGCATCATGTTTTAGTACTTGTGAATGTTTATCGATTCCTCTGAAAAGCATATAATCGAAGAAAATTGCTATGCATGGAATTTCTGGTGGATCGCTGAAAGTTCCTACTCCTACAGATAAGCCACATGTTGCCTGTTTAAAAAATATACGTATACACACCGCGCATTACACGCAGTGTTAAATGAACAATGAATCATTGGAATGACTTGTAAACAAAATTTCAAATTGAGCAAAGCATTTCAAAATCGATTTATAGAGAAATTATTCTGCTGATAATAAAAGAGATTAAGTTTCTCAAACTCTAAAACTTCTGACAAGACAATTAGACTTTGAGAAGATAGATTTTTTAAATAATTTTATAAATCTATCTTTAATATTACAGTTTTTATGCATTCTTAATAATAACAGATTAGTAAAAAATAATTGATATAAAATACGTTTTAAAATGCAAATTAAATTCTCTTATACCTTTTTTCCGACGTTCTTATCTTGACCATGAGAAGTGCATGTTTCTGCATGTGCATTGGATATTAACAAAATTTCTAAACCGTTTGTTAACCTGATGGCTCTAAATTTGGAAGACAAAATAAACAATAATGAAGTTAATGAGGATAATATATATATTGTTCATTATTTTTAAAAAATTGAATCCTTCTCTTTGAAGAAAATGCATTATAACTTCCCTACCAAAAATTATCCTCATAATATTTCTCACGCAAATTTCGATTAAAATTGTGCTTGTTGCTGAGTATTCGTTTTCGTCTCACCTATATTCTTTTTTGTCATTCTCCGATTTGACGGGTGTTTCCAGATATTCAACATTATAACACTGATCTTTAAACGTACTCTCGACTGGCTCCACTTTTTTCATTATATCCGGGCACGAGAAAATTAGAATAGACGTTATGTCGGTCGGTACAATTCAGATAATTCACAATAAGATTTTGTATCGTTTTTAATTTCTTTTTCAGTAGTAACTTTGCGCGATTTTAATTAGCACTCTAATCGATACACGTTCTTCTTTCGTTATGGCACTTGCTGTCGAACGAAGATTAATGTACGGCTAAGAAATTGTAAGCAAAGGTCGTAGATGTTTATTTACTTCTATTATTCCCAGTGATCTATAGAAAGCCAATATATGACCGATCTGTTTTTATATTTAATTTCGTTTAAATATAATCTTAAAATATCATAAATCAATCACTGAGCCTTATTAGCATCTTAACATATTATTTAAAATTACTATATTACTGTAAATAAGAAGCAACTGTGAATGCTTGCCTAATTGATTATTGTTTAATTTACTATTATTTTATTATTGCTAGGCACATTCTTGAAAGAGGTCACACATGTGCAACACGCTCTAGGAATGTGAATAGAATAAACCTAATTTTGACCTGCATCCCTGAGTGCCGAGATTCTAAACGTTTCAGTTAAGGACCATGGTTGCCAGTTTTCTGATTTTTTGTCGAAGATTACAGTTTTTTGAACCAATCTTCGGCAGTCAGGCAGATGAGAAAATCTCCGGTTTTTCTAAATTTTTCGGTCGCTGTAAATTTTGATATCCCTTTTTTTAATCCAGAAACTGCGTTTGGTGCGGGATCATAATTATAATAAATTCTGTAATTATGTGTTCGCAGTTTAATATTAAAATAGTACAAATGGATTAAAAAATATGGTTATTATGGAAATAAAGAAAAGATGTTTTTACCGCTCATATGCTCACTTCCGGTTTTGGGAAGGAATCTCTAGATAAATCTGATGACCTTTTTTTTTTAAGAAGACTCTACATAACTCTGATGAGAAAAAATATAAATCCGATTATATAAATTGGATGTAATGAATAGTAACAGAAGCGTAAATGAAACTTCTAGAAGGCGAAAATTAGAACAATGAAACATAAAAGAAGCATTTACGCTTTTTTTACATTTTAATGTTTCAATTTTCGCCTCCTAGAAGTTTCGTTTACGCTTCTGTTACTCTCCCATTAAGTTTGACTTACGCTCCAATTTTATTTTCACCAAACAAAGAAACAATCGATTTCCGGGATAACAGTCTAATCATCAATACACAGATTATCGAGCTTAAACAAAAATTCGAATGGAACATCATTCGAAAACTGGCAACTCTGTTAGGACCAACCAGTTCAGGTATACACATACTTTTCTGTCAGTCATCGGTTATTGTTATCTTTCAAAAGGTACTCTAAAAGACAAGTGAATGGCAAGATTCACGGAACTTTTTGGTATCTCTAAAGAAAATATGCAAAAGTTTCCAAAATATTTTTAAAAGCTAATATGCATGTTATATATATAATAGAGAGCATTATGTTTAAAAATTTCTCTCCAATTTCTTTTCTTTTTTTTTTAATATAACATTGTTCGACAAGAAATGTCTTTTTTTTTAACACCAGAACAAGACCAATCATTTTTTTTATGACTTTTGTTAAAAATAATCAGCTGTTAATGGCGTTCTAAAAGAAGACTCTTAACACGAGTAGAAAAATAGAAAGACTTTACTTCCTGATTAGCATTATATATTATTACAGTTATATTTGTATTTGTTCTTTAGTTGTTATACTTATGGCATGATTTCCATTATTTGCTTATAATCCTTCATGCAAAGAAGAACGTGCAAAGAATAATTGTCATTAATAATTAAAATTGTCAATATGTAATCCTCATAAACTCTTATTTTAATTGAGAAAATTTCATTTGATTAACTTCAAGTATTCTATGTTGCAAAATACAAAATGTTCTAAACTACATTCGTTATTATAATGTACCATCGCGCGCGGAAAGGATATAGAAGCAATAGTATGAAGAGTTACATGAAAATGACAGTAATAAAATCTCATTATATTGTTGTTATGCGAAGATTAGTAGTAAATTTAATCATTCAACAAATAAAGAAAATTCTTATTATTTTAAAATAAAACGATTAATAACTTTATTGTCATTATATTATTATTGTTAAAATGTCGCTTATTCATCACTTAACAATAAGTCAATTATCCTTCAATTACTGGATGAATGTTGAGTTTTTTCTTGTAATCATCTATTTCATTAATAATATGATGAATTTGGTTATGCTGCTGATCGTCGATTACGTCCAAAGCTAAGTATTGTACTTTCTTAAGATCATTTCCTACAATATGTATGCTCAATTTTCTGAAATAATTTTCATTTAATATGTGCTTTGCAAACCATTCTCTCAGCTCGTTTATTTTTATTTTCTGTAATGCAAGTATGTTTCTCTCGATTCTGTCAAACCTGTATTGACACTTTGTGATCTCACTCCAGTTTCTCTTAACTTCTTCTTCAATGTTGATATCTATATATTGCTTAGTGTCTTTGGTTACTATTTCCTTGATATCATCCAATTGATTTTCTGAGATTTCTTCCAAAATATGTTTAAACATTTTAAAAAATTTATCGATCTGCTGGTCAACATGCTCACTTGTGTATTTATTTTCCTGAGTATGAACGATAATACAATATCCTGCAATTCCTTTGGTATCTCTAAAATCGCATGAAACATGATGTAAGTTTTCTTGGAATTGCCATTGTAATAATGATGGCTCCATTATCATCTGAAAGTACGTTCGGATAAAATTAATCGCGATAATCGAAAATGTTATTCATATTTTATTTACTTTTAAAAATAAATGAATATACACCAAAAGTTCCATGCATTCAAAGACTGTGTTCCAAAATTTGCTGCCAGTACTGAAAATCCACAGTGCATATAACGTAAACTATAGATTTTCAGTACTGGCAGTAAATTTTGGAACATAGCCAAAAATATACAAGTTAATAAAATGTTATTTAATATTTACGATCATTAGTTTGTTTAACATCAATAATTCAATCGACATGTGATCAGCTTGATAATATTGCATCACTACAGAATTTGCATCTAATTTGTTAATATTTTTTAACTTGCAATAGCTGGTACCCAACGGTAATCGAGCAATTTTAATCTGTTGTATTGGGTTGTAACCGGAGGGTAAAGGACTGCAATTAATTATTTTAGCAAATTGTTGTACAATCTCGATTACAGTATTTTGCATCATGTTGCCTTGCACGAGGTACTGAATATACAGATAATCGGTAAAAGATTTCGCAAAACGTTGGAAGCCTTCGAAATTGATATTAATTAGAGCATTGTACTTATCAACGCATGTATAATACACGTTCTTTAATATCCATAATCTTACGTCACTGTAAAAAAGGTTAAAGCTGTATATATTATTGACTAATCCCTAGAAAAATGTAATCTGATATAATTTATTTTATAAAATTTGTTGTTTATTTATTAATATATATTATCAATTATTTCTTTCCGTTATGTAAGAATTTTATAATATTGTTGTAATTATGTTTAACAGTAAATATAGTTAGTACTCGGCGAGATTCTCAGGTTTGATGAATACATTGTAATAGATACTAAGTTCTTTCATTTTGACCATTTCAAACATATCTTCTGTTACTCGGTTTGGACAGTCCACCATGCATTTTGCAATAGTCATCAATAAGAGCTGTAATATATACAAATAATGTATTTCAATATTATATTTATAATTCCAACATATACCTTGAATGTATTACTTACTGATAGTTTTTCGTTGAACCCGGACATTGTTAGTACAATACCTTTTTCATTAGCTCTGATCTTATAATTGTATCCAGCCTGTATAGCTGGATACAGTTCTTCCACCAACAGCAGCTCTAATATATTGCGATACGGTCTTATGAGAGCTGCACTGAAATGTGAAGGAACGTTTTTTTAAAAATAAGATGCAAATAATTATATGAAAATCGTGTATTGATAACCCCAACTTAGAAATTAATGTATATTAAGTCAGTAATACTACAATGCGTATATTAATACATTAGTCATACTACATTACATACTTCTCCGATGATTGAAATCCTAGAGAGGAAATAAGATGCATATTCATGTGACATTTCGACAAACGAAACTTGGGATTCGGGCGATACCAAACCTCCGATATACTATTACTGTACAATTTTACAGGATATTTTGGAACTTTCGCTGATATTGGTATTAAAGAGAAGTCGCTGGGAAGAAATATATTTGGTAATGGTAAATGAAAATCTGGTAATGGCTCGATGGATTTCCAGCGTTCGATCCATTCCTTCGGTACCTCGATATCTATGTACTTTGTTTTCAACCATGGTTCGACCTTACGCATTTCGAAATGATCAAAATCCTTGTTGAAAATCATAAAATTCGCGGTCTCTGGTACCAAATAATTTAAACATTTTTGTATAGCTTCTGGATCATATTCGAAATGAATAAATGAACAATTTCCAGCTATATAATAGCACGGCGAATAAAAATGCATATTCTTACACAAGTTTTTCACATAATTCAATGGATTCTCTTCATCGACAAATCTAAAAAAGTGTAAGTAGCGTTTCACGAGTATTTTATGAGGCTTTTTCTTTCAATAATTGTCGTTTATTTATCTATTTGTTTCTAAAATTAGGTTACCTAAAAGAATTTTCTTCACTCTTACAAAACTCGTCGAAAATTCTTTTCTGTACACCCTCTCTCTTCAGTAAATTGATAAAGGAAAATATCGCATTTAAAATCTTATCCAGATGTTGAAATCCTTCACGGGATAGCTCTACGATAAGCTCTACTAAACTATACATAGAGTTATGTTTACTATTACAATAAAATGCACGTTTGGAAGAAGTACAGATCCACATTTTTTTGCGTAAATAACTAATTAAGGAACCTTTTCCTTCCTGTTCAATACTCCGTGAGATGTACTCATATGGTTTACTTTTGTGGGGATCGAGTAACGAAGGCATTGCCCATGTTACTTCTAACTGCAAAAAACAATTTTTATTTTATATAATTATTTAAATTTTTATGTAGTATACTTTCTAAATCTGAATCAGTAGATAGTCACTAATTACCCAATGGCATACTTGGCACTGATAATTAATCAGTGAAGTTCAACTAAAAAAGAAAGAATGTTTGAGCATTGTATAACTAAAATACTGATATTTGCACGTTAATTTCAATCTTCCAATACCATATTTATTGAATTTAGGCATGAAAACAAGATTAGTTAGATCACATAATAAAGATTAGCTAGATCAGGAATCTCACATTTAATTCACTAATTACTAGTGATATATTTGGCACTGATATCAGTGATTATCCACTGATTCAGATTTAGTAAATATAAATTCTTTCTGTTCTGGTCAAATTTTAGTCACATACTCTAAAAAGTTTCGAAGCATCAACTTTATATATTTTTCGGAAAACAGGAGTATCAAAAGGAAGAACATCTTTAAATTCGGTAAAATCATCTGAAGGCAGTCCGTTAGTTGGTACATCACCAAAGTACGTTGTAACATACTTTTCTAATGTATCCAACGGTAATCCTACCTATCAAAATATGTAATATGTTATAAACTAATTTCATTTTTGAAATATAAATAAACATATATATAGTTATACTACAAGTAATGAATTATTTTCGACGCAATTTTAATAAAATTACTTGTATAACGAGCTTCATTCTGTGAGCGCTGTAATGACGTTCTTTGAATTTGAGCAACTCTTTGTTCACTTTGTCGTAATTCGGATTATTGTTCAATTGTACTAAAGTGTCTCCAGTAAATTTATTGGCGGGATGTCCAGTTCGCGCGAAAGAGGAAAATAGGAGTTCTCGTAAGTTCTTGGCACAAAATAACGCTATCTGAAATTCTACGAGCTTGACATGTCGAAACTACAAGTTGCAAAAACAGTACTGTTAGTTAAATGTAATCTACTTATTTTTATAACCTACCATTTTCTATGGCTTTTAATTCCTGCTTATATGCGTATGTTTTTAACAAAGGATCAGTGAAAAATTTAGCAAAATGGATGAGAGCTGATAAGAAGTTTTTCTCTTGGATATCAAAGAAAAATGTTGTATGTTCAAAATCCACTGAGTAACCACACGTGCCACCATGATTGTAGATAAATGCTTCCAAATTATATTTCTACAAGTAAGATAATATATGATCATTTAAATTGTGTGTACGAATATAAATAAATTTTATAGTAAATTCACGCATCATTTTACTGGATATTTTCCAAATCCAAAGAAAAGCATGCGCTCGAAAAAGTGTGCTATTCTTGGGACTTCTGGTGGATCGCTGAAACTTCCTACTCCCACATATAAGCAACATGCTGCCTGTTTAAAAAATGTATATAATGTACATATCACGCGCATTACACGCAGTGTTAAATAAAGAAATAAGCACATTCGACAAAACGCCTCGTAAACAGTTTGAAATTGAATAAATAAAAATTTCATATTTCGAAATCAATTTATAGAAACTCTTTTGCAGTGCAGGAAACCAAATTTTTTAATTCAAACTTCTGATAATACAGTTGTACCTTGAGAAGATAAATATTTCTTGAGACACACACACACATTTAGTAGGGCTGTCTTTAACATTATAATTTTAATGAAATCTTAATAATAGGATAAAAATATAGCTTACGATATATCCTAAAATACAAATTAAATTATCTTGTTCGTACCTTCTTATTATTTATTTTATCTTGATCTTGAGAAGAATATATCTTTACATGTTCATCGGATATTAGCAAAGCTTCTAAACCGTTTGGTAATCTGATGGCTCTAAATTTAAAAAACAACGCACACAATAATGAAATAGGAAGTCAGTGAGAATGTTGTATATATTATTGATTGTTTCAAAAAATTTAATCCTTCCTTCTTTATAAATAAAGAATGCATTGTACATTTCTCCTAAAAAAATTGTTGTATTTCTCACGCCTATTTCAATCGAAATCGCGTATATTCCTAATCAATACTTTTTTTCGTCGCACCTATATTCCTTCTTATCATCCTTTGATTTGATAGGTGTTTCCAGATATTCAACTCGATAACGTTCATTATTTCCAGTCGTACACGCCATCTTTTCCATTACATCAAGAATCGAGGAAATCAAAATAGAAATTAGGTAGATCGGTAGAATATGATCTGATCGAAGATCTCCCAATAATATATTGATTTGATCGTTTTCTTACTTCGATTCCGGTAGACAATTAATAAAATTTTAATTAGTACGCTGATCAATACACTTTCTCCTTTCAATATGGCACTTGCCTTTAAACGAAAATAAATACGGCTAGTAACATGTGTATGTTATAAGCAAAGGCCGTAAGTATGTTCATTTATTTGTATTATTCTCATAGTGATCCAGAGAAAGGATGTATAAATCTATTCTCATATTTAACATTGTTTAAATACAATTTTGAAACATAAACAATCACTGAGCCTTATTAGTGTTTTAACATATTATTTGAAACAGGTTACTTCAAATATGTAAGAACCAATATAAAAACACGAAATGTATTCTTAATAGATGTTATGATAACTTAGAAATCTTAAATGGCATTGTTAATATTCGATGTAAATCTGGGCTTTTGGAGTACAAGTGCTCTGCTTATTTTCTTAATTACATTTGTGAGCAGAATCACGAAATTTTCTTTCTTGTGATAATAAAAAGCAGACCTGCAGTTGATCCAACTAGCAAATAAATTTAAGTTTCTTGCATTTTTAAAACCGTAAAATTCGACTCTGTTTTTATCTTGTATAAACGCTAACTCTCATCACACACAATATTAATGTATTCAATATTTGTAAGATCCCTCAAATCAATTTATAAAAAACACATGTTGGACAACTTTTGTAAAAAAATTATCTCTTTTCAATCGAGTAAGGAAACTTTCGACACGAGTACAGAGAAAGAGAGAGAGAGAGAGAGATGACTTATTGAAAACGTCTTTTTATATCTTGAATATATTTAAATAAATAAGAAATATTACACTTCAATCAGTCTTTATTTCCTGGAGAGATTAACGTCATATTATTACAGTTACACTTATGTTTGTTTTTTAGTTATTGTACTTATAACATGATTTCCATAATTTATTTATAACCTTTCATGCAAAGAAAAGCTCCACAAAGAACAATTATCATTATTATTGTAATTGTTGATACGTAATCTTCATAAATCCTTATTTTAATGTGAGAAAATTTTATTTTATTCACATCGAAGAAGAATATCGTATGTTGCAAAATGCAAGATGTTTCAAATTACATTCGTTATTATAATAATATACTATCGCGCATGGAAAGAATATAGAAGCAATAAGTATAAAGAGTTACATGAAAAGCTGACTATATAATACCTTATTATATTATTGCCGTTACGCAAAAATTAGTATTAAAGAAGTTTATGCATTTAAGCAATTTGAGGAGCACGCTGCGATTATTTGATTCGTCTTTTTTTCATTTAGGGAAAACTAAGGAAGAACTAAACTAATGAAACTAAGGAGCCTATTCTATAACTTTTAACAACTGTAACTGTATCGTTACAGTATTTTTTTTATCTTGTACAAAACCTGCGTAATGACACTGTAACGCTAAAGTTACGTCGTTAAGAGTTACAAAATAGGCTCTATAGTTTCATTTGCTGAATTCGAAAGTCATAGGTAAAATAGTCTTAGTACGCGGAAAATATAATTTTTGAACACGTTTTAACTGAAGAAAGTAACAATTAATTTTATCATTTTATCGAACCATGATAATTTCTCTGGTTTTATAAAAATCATTTTTTTTTCGTTAAAACTGCAGTCATTATTAAAATTGTGACTCTTACTTGCTATATAGATTCGGCAAGCGAAATTGGGAAAAAAAGAATTTAAAAATTTCCGCGTGTCCTAAATTGCCTAAACATATAAATGCATGATTTTTTTTATTATTCAATAAATCAACAGTAACCCCGGAAAAAAATGTTTCGTATATAATTATATTATAAATTGACATACATATTTTATATACAATTATACATAATTATATATTAAATATGTCCATATAAAACATTATTTCCCGGGACCTAATTATTATAAAGAATTACAATTGATAATTTTATTTTTGTTATATTATTATTGTGTAAAAAGGTATCATATATTCTGTACTCTAAGTCGATTAATACTCAGTTACTGGATAGACGAAAAGATTACTCTTGTATTCTTCTACATTAATAATATAATTTTCGTCAATGTTCTTACATTGATGTTCGTCGACTACATATTCCAAAGCAATGGGCTGCACTTTATTGGGATCAGTCCCTATAACATGTACACTCAATTTTTTCATATAATTTTCGTTCCACGTGTACTTTTCAAAGAATTCTCTTAGTTCGTTTATTTTTATTTCGTTTAGTACAAGTATTTCTCTCTCGTGTCTGTCAAACATGTATTGGCACTTCATGATCTCATTCCAGTTTCTATTAACTTCTTCACCAACATTCATATCAGCATGTTGCTTAAATATTCTTAATCTTTCTTTAACATCTTCTAAGTCATTTTCTGAGAATTTATCCAAAAAGTCTTTAAAATCTGCCAGAAATCTATCGATACACTGCTCAACACGCTTAGTCGTGCTTAATTCATCTGCCACTGATTTAGCGGTAATAGAATATTCTAAAATTCCATCGACATCCATAAAGTCGCCTGAAAAGTGTCGTATAAGATCATCAAATTCATATTTCGGTGAAAATAGATTGTCCATTATCATCTGAAAACACGTACGGATAAATATAACTTGTGTATAAAATTAACCGCAATAGTGGAAGAAGTTATTCATATTTTATTTACATTTAAAAATAAATGAATAAACACCTAAGATTCCATACAAAACTATATTATTTAATACTTACTATTATTAGATTCATTATCACTGATGACTCAATTGACGTGGGATCAACTTGATAAGTATTTATCACAAAGGAAGTTGGATCAAGTTTGTCGATATTTTTTAACTTGCAACAACTTGTGCCCAAGGGTATCTGGAAGACTCTATTCGGTTGCATCATACTAGAATGTAAAGAATCACATTTAAATGTTTTAACACAATGTCGCATAGATTCGATCGCAACATCCTGCGTAATATTGCCTTGCGCGAGAAATTGAATGTACAGACGATTGGTAAAAGATTTTGCAAAATTTTGGAAATCTTCAAAACTGATATGTTGTAGAGCATTGTGCATATCAATGTATGTATAATGGACTAACTTTAGTATCCATAATCTCACATCCCTACAAAAAAGATTAAAGATATATTTATTATTGTATAATTAGCAAAAAGTATAACCTTTATTATAATGTATTTCACAAAATTAATTCTTTTTAATATCTATTAATAGTTTCTTTCAATTATAT
This sequence comes from Mycetomoellerius zeteki, assembly GCF_001594055.1. Taxonomy (NCBI): domain Eukaryota; kingdom Metazoa; phylum Arthropoda; class Insecta; order Hymenoptera; family Formicidae; genus Mycetomoellerius; species Mycetomoellerius zeteki. The sequence continues at coordinate 1,423,446 of NW_017257294.1, forward strand.
AAGAATTTCATAATATTATTGCAATTATATATTTGACAATAAATAGCCAGTACTCAGCGAGTTTCTCAGGTCTACTGAATGTGCAGTTATAGGCATCAACTTGTTGATCTCTGATTATTTCAAACATTTTCTTCGTAACTTGGTTTGAACAGTTCATCATGCATCTTGTTATAGTTAACAACAATAACTGTAATATAAATAAAATAAAAATAATGTATTTCGAAATTATATTTATAACTTTGACGCATGATTTGAATGTATATACTTACTAGCGGCACGGGTCCCGATATTTTTATTATAATTCCTTTTCCACTAACATCGATGTCATAGACGTACCCAGTCTGTACAGTTGAACATGATTCATCCACCAGCCGTTTTATCATGTTGCAGTACACTGATATGAGAGCGGCACTGAAATATTATTAACAAGAGAAGTTTTTTAAAAATAAAAGATGCAAATAAAAAATTACGGAAAACGTATTGATAATTTCAACTTAGAAATTAGTGCAACTTATAAGGTCAGTAGCACTACATTGTAGTATTATTATTATACATTAGTCATGCTAGGTTACTTACTTCTCCGGTGACTGAAGTCCTAGGTGGGAAATAATATGTATATACATATAAGATTTTGGCAAACCAAACTTGGGATCCGGGCGATACCAAAGCTCTGACACACTATCACTGTACCATTTTACAGGATATTTTGGAACTTTTGTGGGCATTATTTCTAATAAACGTTCAATATCAAAGCATTCATTCTCAATCGGTAAATAAAAATTTGGCAATGGCTCGATGGATTTCCAGTGTTCGATCCATTTCTGTGATATCTCAATGTCTGTATAGCATGCTTTCGACCATGAATCGACTTTATCTAATTCCAGACTGTCAAAGTCTTTGCCGAAAATCGTAATATTCGCAGTCTCTGGCGTCAAATAATCCAAAATTTTTGTTATAACTTCTGGATCATATTCAAAATAAAGCGTGCTTCCAGTTATATAATCGCGCGATGGATAGAGATGCAAATTTATACATAAATCTTTCACATTATCCGCTGGATGCTTTTCATCAAGATATCTAAAAAGACCTTCAAGTATAAGTGGCGTTCTTCATAAAAATTTTATTTTTTCAATCATCTTTCATATATCTATTTATTTCTAAAACTAGTTTACCTAAGTTTAATTTCTGTACTCTTACTAAACTCATCGTAAATTCTTTTTTGCGGACCTTCCTTCTTTAGCAAATTGATGTAGGAAAATATCCCTTCTAGAACCTCCATCATATGTTGTTTTCCTTCATTGGAGAGATCTATAATAATCTTGAATAAGCAGTACGTGAAAGTATGTGTACTGTGACAAAGTTCATCATTGAAAGGAATAATCCACATTTTTTTACGTAGATAACTAATTAGGGAACCCTTTCCTTGATGTTCAATAAGCCGCGAGATATATCGATATGGTTTACTTTTATATAAATGAAATAGCGAAGGCATGATCCATGTTATTTCTAGCTGCAAAAGTCAAATTTTATTTTACGTATTTATATTTTTACGTGTAGTGTAAACATAAAACGTAGTATAAACTTTTTTTCGACCTGATCAAATTTTAGTCACATACTTGTCTAAAATGTTTCGAATGATAAACTTTATACATTTTTTGAAAAGCGGCGGTATCAAACGGAATATCATTTTTGAATTCGGTAGAGTCATTGGGAGATATTTCATTAGTTGGAATATTAACAAAACGCGTATCAATTGTGACATATTGTTCCAACGTATTCAGCGGTAATCTTGCCTATAAAAAGATGTATCATGTTATAAATTTTAATCTTATTTTAGAAATAAATAAATTGTATACTGTAAAAGTAATTAATTGTTTGTCGCAATTTTAACAAAATTACCTGTATAACCAGCTTTATTCTTCGAGCACTATAATGGCGCTTTGTGAATTTTTGTAGCTCTTCATATAATTTCGTGTAATTCAAATTTTCCAGCACTTTTAGAATACGTTCCTCAGTAATCTTGTTGATTGGGTGATCAGTTCTCGTAAAAGAGGAAAGTTGTGGTTCATGAGCCGTGTCTTTGGCAAAATTTAAGGCTTTCCGAAGTTCTACATAAATAGGATATTTTAAGATTGCAAGTTGCAACAATAGTACTATGAGTATAATCTACCTTTTTTTACATCTCGATTCTGCATAAATGCTTCTTTTTCCGGTAGAGGGTTAATGAAAAATTCAGCAAAAGGAATGAGAACTGATAAGAAGTGTTTCTCTTGAATATCAAAGATAAACGATGTACATCCGAGATTAAGGAAGCTAGTACAAGTGCCTCCATGTTTATATGCAATTTTTTCTAAATCATATTTCTGCAAGTAAGATAATACTTAAACAATCTAATATACAAATAAATAAATTTTATATCAAATTTGTACGTGTCATGTTTTAATACTTGGCAATATTTTTCGTATTCAGTCACAAGGATATGCTCGAAGAAAAATGATATGCCTGGAAATTCTGGTGGTTCTTTGAAAATTCCTGTTCTGAGACATAAGGAACATGCTGCCTATTTAAAAAAATACATTTATGTACGTATCACGCATTATACGCTGAATATTAAATTGAGAAATAAATACAATTAATGGAATGAGTCGTAAATGATTTAAAATTGTGAGTAACACATTTTGAAATTAATTAATAAAAAATTCTTCTGCAGTTATATATATACATAGTTGGAGAAAATCAATTTTTTCAAACCAAAATTTTTAATAATACAATTAAATCTTGAAAAGATAGATATCTTTTTAATTATAGGCCTGTCTTTGATATATCACAATTTTGATAAAATTTAATAATAAGATAAGTAAAAAAAATTGGTGTAAAGTATATCCTAAAATGCACATTAAATTATCTCTTTCCTACCTTCATTTCATTTTTCATATCTTGTTGCTGAGAAGAGCATGTCTTTAAATTTTCGTCGGATATTAGCAAAACTTCTACACCGTTCGGTAATCTGATGGCTCTAAATTTAAAAGACAATGCAAACAAAATATTAATAAAATGAAACGTCAATGAGAATGTTGTGCACAGGGCCGGTAACTTATTTCGCCCGTGGAATTTTTGACTGACGAAAGGAAGGGTGGAGAGTACAAAATGACGTATTTTTTTTATTTTTTATTTATTTTGTGCTTTTTGTCGTCCCTTTTTTACAATTGCAAATTGCGACGCTCTGTCTAATAGTCATTAAGGGATCATTTATATTGACCGTAACCGTATGCTGTAATTTGTAAGAATTGATTATATGATATTCGAGTATTCCCCTCTCATTCAATTGTAAGAGAGGAATGTTTGACTGTGATTAGTTAATTCTTATAGATAACGGCATACAGCACACAATTACGGCTAGTATAAATGATCTCTAAAAATTGAATCTCTGCTATGCGCGCAGTTGTACTGCCTTGACATCATCTCACCTATATTCCTTCTTGTCATTCTCCGATTTGACGGGTGTTTCCAGATATTCAACTTGACAACTCTTTTTGTCTCCAGTCGCTTGCTCTACCTTTTGCATTGTATCGATCGATTGTAATACGATCCGATGAAAGAATTCTCAATATTAAGTCGTTTCTGGTTGACGTAGCACAATTTTAATCAGCACTCTAACCGATATTAGGCCTCCTTCTTCCGTTATTCCACTTGCCTTCAAACAGAGGTCGATATACGAATAACACACACACATGTGTATATTGTAAGCAAAGGTGGTACATGTTTATTAACTTGTATGATGCACTGGTCTGAGAGCCAATAGTCTAGCGAGTCAGTTAATGTACTATCTGTTCTTATATTTAATATCGTTTAAATATAACCTTAAAGTATTATAAACCAATCATTGAGTCTTAATAACGTTTTAATGTATTACTTAAAACGGATAACTTTAAATAAGAACTAACTATAAATGTCTACCTAACATTGTAAAGGTGATACTTTTCTCTAATTACCATTAAAATTTTATATAAAAATAATATAAAATGGAGGCGCTATTCAAATATTCGTAAGTCATGTTTTATAAAACGGGTGATCGTTGCTATTCGCACAAGACTCGTCTGAAAGCAAAATGGTTCAAGTTTTATAAAATTGAAACATAGATCTTGTGCCAATGTAGCCGGTTTTTTAAATATTGCGTTTGAATAAAATGGCAGCTGGTCAAAGTTAACATAACGATTTTCACAAAAAATTTGGCCGTTTTTGGCTACGAAAAAAAACTTAGCGTATATTATGGTAGGAAAAAAATCCTTCGTCAAGAACTAGTTTTGTAGAAAAAGTGTGCAAAATTGCAAATCAATCGGTCGAGTCATCTTCAAGATTTAGTATGTAGTCACGGTTTTGAAAATTATACATTTTAAGTAAAGTTTTATATTCAGTTCGTACTTTTCGTTGTTAACGTTTTAACCTCTTCAGTTGCTCGTCCAGACAAAACTGTTATGTCAACCCAACCGTCCGTATTTTTAAATGCAGCTCTGAGGCATGCTATTGAAAAATACAATGAATAGAGGAAGACCCTTTTTTGACCTGAGCGAACCTGAACTGTCCTGTCGCAGGCGCGCCTATACACCTGTCGTTTTCAACGCGCTCGAACCTACTTGTCTATAATGCTATATTGAATGAGAATCATCGGTAAATTGAGTTGAACTTCTTATATCATTCATTTTTTCTTCTGTTATTAAAAAAAGTAGATGAACAATATGCAAGGAGTTCAATTGAAAAGAATAGACTAACTATTAGAGATTGTCAACTTTAAACAAATTTTCATAATTATCGAAGGGTTCTGGAAGACGCAGAGATAATTTAAGAATATCAATATTTTTTTTATTATTCATATTGTGATTATAAATGTGAATATAAATATTCGAAAATATATAAGTTATAGATCTATATGATAATATTGGTAAGAAAGAAAAAGAAAAAGGATATACAATATATGATGTCTATTTAAAATATAAAACTCGAAACCCCCCCATCCTTAATGAATGTTGCATTAATTTAAAATATTTATATTGTATATTACTTATTAATAGTCACTAAATCTGACTTTTAGAAGCAAATGCTCTACCTATTTTTTTTATGCTCACCGAATCACGAAATATTCTTTTCCGAGAGAATAGGAAGCTGAGCAGTTGACTTAAAAAGCAGCTAAATTAAAAAATTTCCTTCTTTTCTCGAGAGTATAATATTTTGTCTTTCATTAATTATTTTAAAATATTATTCCTACACAACACTTATGCACACACAAAGTAAAGTTTTTGTAGGATCCTCCGTTTAGTTTATAAAAAAATCTTGCTCAACTGGTGTGCAGCTTTTGTGAAAAAATACGAATTTTAAATCAATTAAATTAAGTATGAAAATTTTTGATACGAGGAGAGGAAAGAGAAAGAGAGTAGGAAAAAGAGAGTGAAAAACATGTTTTATTGAAAACATTTTGTCGTGTTTAGAATACAAATAAAAAACATGAAAAATTACATCTTGAGCAAATACTTTACTTCCTAATTAGCATCCTCCTTTATTATCACAGTATATGTTTTTGTCTACTTATTACAGTTACTTTTAATATGTTTCTATTATATATCTGTTTATATTTTCTTATTAAAAAAAAATATCATTAATATATAAAACTAACAATTCTAATTTTAATGTGGAAAAATTTCATTATATTAACTTTGAATATTCTAGTTCTGTAGCAAAATGCAAAATTCTGTAACTGTTATAACAATAGCTATTAAGGTAATGCAAGTTATAATTTTATTTTCATTATACTATTAAATCTTTTTAATGTGTCACTTATTCTGTGCTCTGAGAGGATTAGTTGGAACCCTTAATTGGAAACATGAAGAGTTTTTTCATGTGATTATCTACTTTAGTAATATAATGATTTTTAATTTGCTTACTCTGCTGATGATCGTCGTTTATGTATTCCAAACCAATATATTTCGCATTTTTAAGAATAATTCCTACAACACGTGTAAGCTCAATTTTCTAAAATTACTTTGATTGAATGTATTTTCTGCAAGCCGTTCCCTTAACTTAATAATATTAATTTTCTCTAGAGTAAGTATTTCCTGCTCGTGTAAATCAAATATGTAAGTACGTTTCACGATTTTCTTCCAGTTTCTGTCAACTTCTTCTTCAAGAGTGACGTCATCACGTAGTCTAGATTTTAAGAACATTCTTTGTAAAGATCCCGTTTCTCTTCTGTAAGCTTTTCCAAATCGTTTTTAAACTATCTCAAAAATTCGTCGATCTTCTTATCAACGTACTCGGTTGCATATTTATCTGCTTGAGTGCAAACAGTAATGGAATATCCTAAAATTCCGTTAATATCTCTAAAGTCGACTACGTTATATACAAACTTATCAATAGATAGACCTTCGTGTAACTTGTCGTCCATTATAAACTGAATGCAAGTGCAAGTTAATGAGATGTGCAGGTAAAATCAATCGTGATAATTAAAGATCTTATTTATATTTCATTTACTTTTAAAAATAAATAAATATACACCAAAGATTCCATGCGTTCAAAATATATAAAACAATATATGTTATTTAAGGGGATCTTTAAGTTGTCTATATCATCGATTAAACGCAATAATTTTTGTATAACAATTACTTCTTTCTCTTTTACAGATTAGAAAATCTTTTTCCATGATTAAAGTATACGCATTAATACGTGTCTGTGAGATAAAATTTATGCCAAGAACGAAAAAAATGACTTAAATTGAGATCTTCTTTATCATTTCTTACTCCAATATGATGTTATCAATATCGAAACAACATTTACTCTAAAAGCTTTGCAATCTGTCTATACTTACGAAATTGTAGCCCACAGACTAATAGTTTAAACAAACAACGCGGAATTCTTAAAATTAGATTTAAACATCTAGTTAAAACGCTATTGTTCCATAAAAATTTATGTATATGTATGCGTGAAATATTGGTGTAGTAGTACATAAAGATGTGTTGCATTTTGTCGGTAAATAGCGATCTCGTCGGAGTTTGGGCTTCAGTTTAGGATCCCCTTAATACTTACGATTTTCAGACTGATTAATGTCGATAATTCAATCGTTGTGACGCCGTTTTGTTAATAATTTGTTATCATGGAAGTTGTATCTAATTTGTTGATATTTTTAATCTTGTAATAGCTTATGCCCAAAGGTATCTGCGTGCCTTTAAGCTGTTGTATCGTATTTGGGTATAAAGGACTACAATTAACTGTTTTAATAAATTACTCTACGGTCTTGATCGCAGCAATCAATGTTATATGTTTTCGACAATTTCCTTGCACGAGACATTGAATATATATTCGGTAAATGATTTCACAAAGTCTTGAAAGTCTTTCAAAGTGATATCATATGGACCAGCAGTATGCATATCAATTTGTGAATGATGGATGCCCTGTTGAAAATTCTTGTAAGTTTTTTTAATCAGGTCTTAAAAGAGTTGTATGTGATCAGTCAAGATTACTAAATGAACATACATGATCATATAAGAATCTTATATATTATAATTTGTACATGAATCTCACCAGTAATCTTTAATGACTTAGGAATCTGAAATGAATCGTACATGACGATTTATATCGCAATGAAAATCTTGCCTTAATCGTATAAGAAACTTTTAAAAAGTAGTTTCTTTACAGGATCATTTAAGAATATGGTATTAATTATATATGATTCTGAAATGTTTTCATGAAAAAAGATCATTTATCAATTTTAAGAGACATAGGTACGGAATAATTTATTTTCCAAGTTGATACAAGAATCTGCCATGAATCGTACACGATGATTTATAACGCAATGAAAAGATATTGCCTTAACCTTATAAGAAACTCTCAAAAATTAATTTCTTTACAGGATCTTCCAAGAATATGGTATTAATTATTTATGATTCCTAAGTGTTACATGAAAGATTATGTATCAGTCTTAAAAAACGTATAGTTACGAAATAATTTATCTTTTAAGTTGGTGCAGAAATCTGGCATGAATCTTACACGACGATTTTTATCACAATGAAAAGATTTTAATTACTGTAGCCTAATAAGATTTTGGTAATTATACATATTAACGGACACCGCGCCGATGACCTTGATCTTGATGTATGTTATCAAGGTCATGGCTCTGAGTGATCTCCGACAGTTTTTAGGTGGCGGTTGTCCTTCGTTAAAAAGTTATTAACAAAAAAAAGTTCGCGGGTGAAAGTCGTGCGCCCCTTTGCAGGGAGGAGGGGAGGACAAGAGTCGAGGGCGAAAGCTACCTAAAACTTATTGGAAGTTTTTCAAGGTCATGACCTTGACAACATATGTCAAAGTGGCGGTTGTCGGTACGGCGTCCCCTACAGTGCATAACTATCAAACATATTTTAAAACAGGGAATTCTCGTGATATATAAATGAACTTTTTTGTTAATAACTTTTTAACGAAGGATAACCATCACCTAAAACCTATTGGAGATCACTCAGGGCCATGACCTTGACAACATACATCAAGGTTAAAGTCATCGGCGCGGTGTCCGTTAATGTGTATAATTACCGACATTGATAATATTCGACGTAAATCGGGCTTTTGAAGTACAAGTGCTTTGCCTATTTTCTTAATTATGCTCGCGAGCAGGATCACGAGATTTTTTTTCTCGTGACAGTAAAAAGCAGACCTGCAGTTGATCCAACTAGCAAATAAATTTAAGTTTCTTGCATTTTTATGAGAGTAAAATTCGAAATTCGACTCTGCTTTCATCTTGTATAAACGCTAACTCTCATACGTCACACACAATATTAGAGTATTCAATATTTGTAAGATCCCTCGAATCAATTTATAAAAAAACCTTACACATGTTGGACAACTTTTGTAAAAAAATAACCTCCTTTCAATCGAGTAAGGAAACTTAGGAAACTTTCGGCACGAGTACATAGAAAGAGGGAAAAGGAGAGGGAGAGAGGGAGAGAGAGAGAGAGATGACTTATTGAAAACGTCTTTTTATACTTTGAATATATTTAAATAAATAAGATACGTTACACTTCAAGAAATCTTTACTTCCTGATTAGCGTTATATTATTACAGTTACATTTATGTTTGTTATTGTATTTTAATTATTGTATATATAATAAGATTTCCATAACTTATTTACAACCTTTCATGCAAAGAAAAGCTCCACAAAGAATAATTGTCATTATTATTATAATTGTCAATATGTAATCCTCATAAATCCTTATTTTAACGTGAGAAAATTTCATTTTATTTACTTCGAGAGAGAGAGAAGAATATCGTATGTTGCAAAATGCAAAATGTTTCAAATTGCGTTCGTTATTATAATAATATATTATCGTGCGCGGAAAGAATATAGAAGCAATAAGTATGAAGAGTTACATGAAAAGCTGACCTGAAATAACCTTATTATATTATTGCCGTTACGCAAAAATTAGTATTAAAGAAGTTTATGCATTTAAGCAATTTGAGGAGCACGCTGCGATTATTTGATTCGTCTTTTTTTCATTTAGGGAAAACTAAGGAAGAACTAAACTAATGAAACTAAGGAGCCTATTCTATAACTTTTAACAACTGTAACTGTATCGTTACAGTATTTTTTTTATCTTGTACAAAACCTGCACAATAACGCTGTAACGCTAAAGTTACGTCGTTAAGAGTTACAAAATAGGCTCTTTAATTTCACTTGCTGAATTCGAAAGTCATAGGTAAAATAGTCTTAGTACGCGGAAAATACAATTTTTGAGCACGTTTTAACTGAAGAAAGTATGAATTAATTTTATCGTTTTTTTTTTATCGAAATTTTTTTATGATAATTTCTCTGGTTTCATAAAAATAATTTCTTTTTCATAAAAATAATTTCTTTTTTCATTAAAACTGCAATCATTATTAAAATTGTATGAGAGAGAGAGAGAGAGAGAGAGACTCTTACTTGCTATATAGATTCAGTAAGCGAAATTGAGAAAAAAAATATTCAAAAATTTCCGCGTGTGTCTTAAATTGTCTAAGGATAAACGAATGATTTCTTTAATTATCCAATAAATCAACAGTAACCCCGGTAAAAAATGTTTCATATATAATTATATTATAAATTGACATACATATTTTATACAAAATTATATATAAAATATGTCCGTATATAAAACATTATTTCCCGGGACCATATAATTATAAAGAATTACGATTTATAATTTTATTTTTATAATTATATTATTATTGTATAAAAAAGTATCACTCATTCTGTACCTTAAGTCGATTACCCCTCAGTTACTGGATAGACGTAAAGTTTTTTCTTGTATTCTTCTACTTTAATAATATAATTTTCTTCAATGTTCTTACATTGATGTTCGTCGACTACATATTCCAAAGCAATGGGCTGCACTTTATTGGGATCAGTCCCTATAACATGTACACTCAATTTTTTCATATAATTTTCGTTCCACGTGTACTTTTCAAAGAATTCTCTTAGTTCGTTTATTTTTATTTCGTTTAGTACAAGTATTTCTCTCTCGTGTCTGTCAAACATGTATTGGCACTTCATGATCTCATTCCAGTTTCTATTAACTTCTTCACCAACATTCATATCAGCATGTTGCTTAAATATTCTTAATCTTTCCTTAACATTTTCTAAGTCATTTTCTGAGAATGTATCTAAAAAGTATTTAAAATTTGCCAGAAATCCATCGATATACTGTTCAGTACTCTCAGTTGTGTTTAATTCATCTGCCACTGATTTAGCGGTAATAGAATATTCTAAAATTCCATCGACATCCATATAGTCGCATGAAGCATATTGTATAAGATCATCAGATTGATATTTCAATAACAATTGTTCTTTCATTATCATCTGAAAATACGTGCGGATGAATATAACTTGCGGATAAAATTAACCGCAATAGTTGAAGAAGCTACATATATTTTATTTAATTTTAAAAATAAATGAATAAACAATTAAAATTCTATACAAAATAGTGTTATTTAATACTTACGATCATTACATCCATTAACACTGATAACTCAATTGACGTGGTATTGACTTGATAAGTATTTAGCACAACGGAAGTTGAATCAAGTTTGTCGATATTTTTCAACTTGCAATAACTTGTGCCGAAGGGTATCTGGAAGACTCTATTCGGTTGCATCATACTAGAATGTAAAGAGTCACAAATAAATGTATCAACACAACGTCGCATAGATTCGATCGCAACATCCTGCGTAATATTGCCTTGCGCGAGAAATTGAATGTACAGACGATTGGTAAAAGATTTTACAAAATTTTGGAAATCTTTTAAACTGACATTTTGTAGAGCGTTGTGCATATCAATGTATGTATAATGGACTAACTTTAGTGTCCATAATTTCACATCTCTGCAAAAAAGATTAAAGATACATTTATTATTATATAATTAGCAAAAAGTATAACCTTTATTATAATGTATTTTACAAAATTAATTCTTTATTTAATATTTGTTAATAGTTTCTTTCAGTTATAAAAATTTCATAACATATTGTTGCAATTATATATTTAACAATAAATAGCCAGTACTCAGCGAGTTTCTCGGGTTTAGTGAATGTGCAGTTATAGGCATCAACTTGTTGATCTCTGATCATTTTAAATATTTTCTTCGTAACTTGGTTTGAACAGTTCATCATGCATTTTGTTATAGTTAACAACAATAACTGTAATATAAATAAAATAAAAATAATGTATTTCGCGAAATTATATTTATAACTTTGACGCATGCTTTGGATGTATACTTACTAGCGGCATAGGCCCGGATATATTTATTATAATTCCTTTTTCACTAACATTGATGTTACAGTTGTACCCAGCCTCCATAGCTGTATATATTTCTTCCACTATTAGAAGTTTTATTATGTTGCAGTAGATTGTCATGAGAGCGGCACTGAAATATTATTAACAAGAGAAGTTTTTTGAAAATAAAAGATAAAAATAAAAAATTATAGAAATCTTATTGATAATTCGAACTTGGAAATTAGTGCATCTTATAGGATCAGTAATACTACAATGTAGTATTATTATGATACATTAGTCATGCTACATTACTTACTTCTCCGGTGACTGAAGTCCTAGAGGGGAAATAAAATGTGTACACATATAAGATTTTGGCAAACGAAACTTGGGATCCGGGCGATACCAAAGCTCTGATTTACTATCACCGTGCAATTTTACAGGATATTTTGGAACTTTTATGGGCAATGATTCTATTGAATGTTCATGATGGTATACATTCTCTAACGGCAGATGAAAATCTGGCAATGGCTCGATGGATTTCCAATGTTCGATCCATTTCTGTGGTATCTCGCCGTCTGTATACAATGTTTTCCACCACGAATCGACTTTATCTAATTCCTTATGATCAAAGTCTTTGCCGAAAATCATAATATTCGCAGTCTCTGGCGTCAAATAATCCAAAACTTTTGTTATAGCTTCTGGATCATATTCAAAATAAAGTGTGCTTCCAGTTATATAATCGCGCGATTGATAGAGGTGCAAATTTATAGATAAATTTCTTACATTTTCCACTGGATTTTCTTCATCAGAATATCTAAAAGGACCTCCAAGTAGAAGTGACGTTTTTCACAAATATTTTATTTTTTCAATCATCTTTCATATATCTATTTATTTCTAAAATTTGTTTACCTAAAACTAGATTCTGAACTCTTATTAAACTCGTCGTAAATTCTTTTCTGCGGACCTTCCTTCTTTAACAAATTGATATAGGAAAATATAGCTTCTAAAACCTCCATCACGTGTTGTTTTCCTTCATTGGAGAGTTCTATAATAATCTTGAATAAGCTGTACGTGAAGGTATGTGTACTGTGACAAAGTTCATCATTGTAAGTGGTAATATTCCACATTTTTTTGCGTAGATAACTAATTAAGGAACCTTTTCCTTCATGTGCAACAAGCCACGAGATATATCGATATGGTTTACTTTTATATAAATGAGATAGCGAAGGCACGACCCATGTTACTTCTAGCTGCAAAAGTCAAATTTTATTTTACGTATTTATATTTTTATGCGTAGTGTGAACATAAAAAACGTAGTATAAACTTTTTTTCGACCTGGTCAAATTTTAGTCACATACTTGTCTAAAATGTTTCGAATGAGAAACTTTATATATTTTTTTAAAAGCGGCGGTATCAAAAGGAATATCATTTTTGAATTCGGTAGAGTCATTGGGAGATATTTCATTAGTTGGAATATTAACAAAACGCGTATCAATTGTGACATATTGTTCCAACGTATTCAGCGGTAATCTTGCCTATAAAAAGATGTATCATGTTATAAATTTTAATCTTATTTTAGAAATAAATAAATTGTATACTGTAAAAGTAATTAATTGTTTGTCGTAATTTTAACAAAATTACCTGTATAACCAGCTTTATTCTTCGAGCACTATAATGGCGCTTTGTGAATTTTTGTAGCTCTTCATATAATTTCGTGTAATTCAAATTTTCCAGCACTTTTAGAATACGTTCCTCAGTAATCTTATTGATTGGATGATCAGTTCTCGTAAAGGAGGAAAGCTGTTGTTCATGAACTCTGTTCTTGGCAAAATTTAGGGCTTTCTGAAATTCTACATAAATAGGATACTTTAAAATTGCAAGTTGCAACAATAGTACTATGAGTATAATCTACCTTCGTGTATATCGTTTTGATTCTGAATAAATGCATCTTTTTCCGGTAGAGGGTTAGTGAAAAATTCAGCAAAAGGAATGAGAACTGATAAGAAATGTTTCTCTTGAATATCAAAGATAAACGATGTACATTCGTGATCAAGTAAGCAATTATGAATGCCTCCATGTTTATAGGTAAGATTTTCTAAATATTTCTGCAAGTAAGGTAATACTTAAACAAGTTAATATACAAATAATTAAATTTTATATCAAATTTATACATGTCATATTTTAGTACTTGGCAATGTTTTTTGAATTCAATAAAAAGGATATGCTCGAAGAAAAATGATATGCCTGGAAATTCTGGTGGCTCTTTGAAAATTCCTGTTCTCACATATAAGGAACATGCTGCCTATTTAAAAAAATACATTTATGTACATATCACGCATTACACGCTGAATATTAAATGGAGAAATAAACACAATTAATGGAATGACTCATATATGATATAAAATTGAATAACACATTTACCGTCATTTCACACGTACCTTTATTTCATTTTTCATATCTTGATGAGAAGAGTATGCCTTTGAATCTTCATCGGATATTAGCAAAACTTCTAAACCGTTTGGTAATCTGATGGCTCTAAATTTAAAAGACAATGCAAACAAAATATTAATAAAATGAAACTCAATGAGAATGTTGTGCATATTATTGATTATTTAAAAAAAATATAATTCCTGCATTTATTAATAAAAAATACATTATAATGTTCCTTCTAAAGATTATGGTCACAGTATTTCTCACGCTTATTTCAATCGAAATCGTGCACATTGTTCATCAGTATTTTCTTTCATCTCACCTATATTCCTTCTTGTCATTCTCCGATTTGACGGGTGTTTCCAGATATTCAACTTGACAACTCTTTTTGTCTCCAGTCGCTTGCTCTACCTTTTGCATTGTATCGATCGATTGTAATACGATCCGATGAAAGAATTCTCAATTAAATCGTTTCTGGTAGACGTAGCACAATTTTAATCAGCACTGTAACCGATATTAAGCCTCCTTCTTCCGTTATTCCACTTGCCTTCAAACAGAGGTCGATATACGAATAACATGTGTACATTGTAAGCAAAGGTGATACATGTTTATTAACTTGTATGATGCACAGGTCTGAGAGCCAATAGTCTAGCGAGCCAGTTAATGTACTGTCTATTCTTATATTTAATATCATTTAAATACAATCTTAAAATATCATAAACCAATCATTGAGTCCTATTAACATCTTAACGTATTATTTAAAATAACAAATTATTTTAAATAAGAACCAACTATAAATATCTACCTAACTAACTGTTGTTTAATTAATTATTATTTCATTGTTTCTAGGCACACGCCTGAAAGAGGTCCTACATGTGCGACAAGCGCTTGAAATTTGAACCTAATTTGACCGAACTATTCATCGAGATAAGAAAGAGTACTCCGGTTTAGTTTAGAGCTACCTGAAATCTAACCACACATGCATCTGATAATGATTAGTTGAAAGAAACAGAGATCATTCTATGTTTAAGTACAAGAAAAGTTATAAGGGGGCTATATACACCTATAGATGGATCAAAACGGGGCCTAATTTTGCGAACTTTTTGTGAAAAACGGATAGAGACAGAGAAGTCGGATTTGTTCCATTGTTCCAACGATGATACTTTTACCATTAAAATTTTATTTAAAAATAATATAAAATGGGATCGCTATTCAAATTTTCGTACATCACGTTTTATAAAACGGGTGACCATTGCTACTTGCACAAGACTCGTCTGAAAGCAAAATGATACAAGTTTTATAAAATTGAAACGTAGCTCTTGTGCCGACATAGCTGTTTTTTAAAATATTGCGTTTGAATAAAATGGTAGCTGGTCAAGTTAACATAACGATTTTTCACAAAAAATTTGGTCGTTTTTGGCTACGAAAAAAAACTAAGCATATAATATCGTAGGAAAAAAATCCTACGTCAAGAATTAGTTTTCAGTATGTAGAAAAAGTGTGTAAAATTGCAAATAGCAAATCGATCGGTCGAGCCGTCTTTAAAATACTGTATGTGGTCACGCGTTTTGAAAACTATACGGTTTGAGAAAAACGTGTTTAAAGTTTTATTCAGTTCATACTTTTCGTTGCTAACGTTTTAACCTTTTCAGTTGCTCTTCCAGACAAGACTGTTATATACCCAACCGTCCGTATTTTTAAATGCGGATGGTAGTTCTGAGGTATGCTATTGAAAAACACAATGAATAGAGGAAGACCCTTTTTTGACCTGCTCGATCTTGAACTGTCCTGTCACAGGCATGTCTTTACACCTGTCGTCTTCAACGCGCTCGAACCTACTTGTCTATAATGCTATATTGAATGAGAATTATCAGTAAATTGAGTTGAACTTCTTATATTATTCATTTTTCCTTCTGTTATTAAAAAAAATAGATGAACAATATGCAAGGAGTTCAATTGAAAAGAATAGACTAACTATTAGAGATTGTCAACTTTAAACAAATTTTCATAATTATCGAAGGGTTCTGGAAGACGCAGAGATAATTTAAGAATATCAATATTTTTTTATTATTCATATTGTGATTATGAATATAAATGTTCGAAAATGTATAAGTTACAGATCTATATGATAATATTGGCAAGAAAGAAAAAGAAAAAGGATATATATGTGATGTCTATTTAAAGTATAAAACTCGAAACCCATCCTTAATGAATGTTGCATTAATTTAAAATATTTATATTGTATATTACTTATTAATAGTCACTAAATCTAACTTTTAGAAGCAAATGCTCTACCTGTTTTTTTATGCTCGCCAGCTGTCGCCGAATCGCGAAATTTTCTTTTCCGAGAGAATAGGAAGCTGAACAGTTGACTTAAAAAGCAGCTAAATTAACAAATTTCCTCCTTTTCTCGAGAATATAATATTTAGTCTTTTATTAATTTTTTAAAAATGCAATTCCTATACAACACTTATGCACGCACAAAAGTGAAATATTTGTAGGATCCTGTGTTCAGTTTATAGAAAAATCTTACTCAACTGGTGTTCATCCTTTGTGAAAGAATACGAATTTTAAATCAATTTTAAATCAAATGTTAAGTATGAAAATTTTTGATACGAACGAGGAGCGGAAAGAGAAAGAAAGAGAGAAAAAAAGAGTGAAAGATATGTTTTATTGAAAACATTTTGTCGTATTTAGTATACAAATAAAAAACATGAATAATTACATTTTGAGCAAATACTTTACTTCCTAATTAGCATCCTCTTTTATTATCACAGTATATGTTTTTGTCTAGTTATTACAGTTACATGTAATATGTTTCCATTATATATTTGTTTATATTTTCTTATTAAAAAGGAAATATCGTTAATATATAAAACTAACAATTTTAATGTAGGAAAATTTCATTCTATTAACTTCAAATATTCCAGTTCTGAACCAAAATACAAAATTCTGTAGCTGTACAAGAACAGCTATTAAGTATAATACAAGTTATAATTTTATTTTCATTATACTATTAAATCGTTAATGTGTCACTTATTCTGCGCTCTGAGAGGATTATTGGAACCCTTAGTTGGAAACATGAAGAGTTTTTTCTTGTAATTTTCTACTTTAGTAATATGATGATTCTTAATTTGCTTATTCTGCTGATGATCGTTGTTTATGTATTCCAAACCAATGTAATTCGCTTTTTTAGGAATAGTTCCTACAACATGTATGCTCAATTTTCTAAAATTACTTCCGTTAGATGTATGGTCTGCAAACCATTCCCTTAGCTTATTAACATTAATTTTCTCTAGAGCAAGTATTTCCTGTTCGTATAAGTCAAATATGTAAGTACGTTTCACGATCGCCTTCCAGTTTCTGTTAACTTCGTCTTCAAGAGTAACATCGTCACGTAGTCTAGATTTTAAGAACATTTCTTTGTAAAGATTCAATTCCTCTTCTGTAAACTTTTTCAAATTGTATTTAAACCATCTCAAAAATTCGTCGATTTTCTTATCAACGTACTCGGTTGCGTATTTATCTGCTTGAGTGCAAACAGTAATGGAATATCCTAAAACTCCGTTAATATCTCTAAAGTCGATTACGTTATATATAAACCTTTCAATGGGTAGACCCTCGTGTAACTTGTCGTCCATTATAAACTGAAAGCAAGTACAAGTGAATGTGATGTACAGGTAAAATCATGATATTCGCAATCATGAGTGTCGCATTTTTTTGGTAAATAGGGATCTCGTCGAGTTCGGGGCTTCAGTTTAGGATCCTCTTAATACTTACGACTAACAAACGTATTAATGTCGATAATTCAATTGTTGTGACGCCGGCTTGATAATAATTTGTTATCATTGAAGTTGTATCTAATTTGTTGATATTTTTAATCTTATAATAGCTTGTGCCTAAAGGTATCTGGGTGCCTCTAAGCTGTTGTATCGTATTTGGATGTAAAGGGCTACAATTCATTGTTTTAATAAATTGCTCTATGATCTTGATCGCAGCAATCGGCGTTATATTTCCTTGCACGAGACATTGAATGTATAGACATTCGGTAAATGATTTCACAAAGTCTTGAAAGTTTTTGAAAGTGATATGCTGTAGAACAGTATTCATTTCAATTTTTGAATGATGGACGAATTTCAGTATCGATAACGTCATGTCGCTGCAAGCAAGATTAAAGATATTATTGATTAGCAGAAATATAACATGATATAATTTATTTTATAATATTAATTGTTATAATTAATATGTATTGTTAATCATTTATTTTAATTATATGAGAATTTTGTAATTGATGTAGTGATGCTTGATATAATAAAGGTTCAATACTTCATGAAAATTTCAGGTTTGCTAATTGAGAAGTGATATAACTGACTTTGTTGATTTTTGATACTTTCAAACATGTCATTCGTAATATAGTTTGAATATTCCATCATGTTTAGTGCAAAAAAACCCGCTAAAAACTGCAATATAAATATAATGATATATCTTGAAATTGTATTTATAACTCCAAAGCACACTGAACGTATACTTACTGGCAGAGTTTCATTATAACCGCTTATTTGTAATATAAAACCCGTGTTACTGACATTGATATCATATTTAAATCCAGCCTTTACTGCTGCATATAATTCTTCGACTAATAACTGTTTAAATAATCTGCAGTACATATCCATGAGAACTCCACTGAAATGTCATTAATGTTCACGTCTTTTTCAATAATAAGATGTAAATAATTATATAAAAATCATAATATTGGTAATTATAAGTTAAAAATTGGTATGCATATAATGTCAAGTACAATAGTAACTGCTACAATATAGTATTATTGCATTTCCTATGCTACTTACTTCTTCAACGACTGAAGTTTTAGAGGGGAAATAAAATGGAAATACATATAACATCTTGGCAAACGAAACTTAGGATCCGGGCGATACCAAATCTCCGACACAGGATTACTGTATAATTTTATAGGATATTTCGGAATTTCTTTTGGCAACGGTATTAGAAGAAGGTTGTCGGTAAGGAATATATTCGGTGACGGTAAACTAAAATCTGGTAATGGCTTGATGGCTTTCCAATATTCTATCCACTCTTTCGATATTTCAATATCCGTATATGCCGTTTGCCACCATGGTTCAACTTTATTTAATTCGAAACCATAAAAATCGTCTGAGAAAATCATAATATTCGCCATCTCAGGCGCCAAATAATTCAAACATTTTTGTATAACTTTTGAATCATAATTAGGATTAAGCTGGTTTCCACATATGTATGCATTCGGCGGATTCAAATGCATATTCTTACTCAATTGTTTTACAAAACTGATTGGTTCTTTGTCATAATCAGTAAATCTAAAAAGACCTTCAAGTATAAGTGGTGTCCCACAAATATGTTGTTGGCTTTTCTCTTCAATTCATCTTAAATACATATATTCCTAAAATTACTTTACCTAAAAATATTTGTTTTACTCTTAAAAATGTCATCGTAAATTTCTTTCTGTGGACCTGCTGTCTTTAGTAAATCGATAAAAGAAAATATCGCATTTAGAACATTTTCCAGATGTTTTCGTCCTTCAGAAGTGAGTGTTATGGTAAGCTGTATTAAGCTGTACAAAGAGTTCTGTTGACTGTTACAACAAAACATATTATTATCTGATGTAGGGCTCCACATTTTTTTGCGTAGATAACTAATTAAGGAACCTTTTCCTTCATATCCAATAATCCACAAGATATATTGATATGAATTACATTTATAAAAATCGGGTAACGAAGGCAAGGCCCATGTTATTTCTAGCTGCAAAAGAGAAAGTTTATTTTGTATATTTAATTATATTTTTATGGTATATGTTGTATAAACCTAGATTCTTTTCCATCTGCTTAAATTTTAGTCACATACTCGTGTTAAAAGTTCCGCATCATCATCAACTTTATACATTTTTCGGAAAGCAGGAGTATCAAAAGGGAGATCGTTTTTAAATTTGAAAAAATTATCTGGAGACATCCGGTTATTTGGTATATTGCCAAAGCACGCTGTGACAAATTTTTCCATTGTATTCAACGGTAGTCCCGACTATAAAAAGACGTATCATATTATGATTTAACTTTATTTTATAAACAAAAGAATCATAAACTCTATAAGTAATAAATAATTCTCGCGTCGCAATTTTAATAAAGTTACCCGTATTGCTAGCTTCATTCTGTTAGCGCTGTAGTGGCGATATTTATATTTGTCTAGCACATCGTACAATTTGTCGTAATCTATATTATTGCGCAAATTTATTAAATGGTCCACAGGAAACTTGTTGGCTGGATGACCAATTTGTGCGAAAGAGTTAAATAGTTGTTGGTATTTCATCTTGCCAATAAATAAGTCTTTCTGAAACTCTATATAAGCATGACATGTCAAGACTGCAAGTTGCGACAACAATATTAAGATTACGATTTATATACCGCTTTTTATGGTATCTGCCTTCTCCATAAATGTACGTTTCAGCATTATAGAATTAGCAAAAAAATGACTAAAATTGTGGAGAGTTATAAACAAGTTGTTTTCTTGGGTATCAAAGTAAAATGTTGTATACTCGTGGTCCACTAAGACACAATTAGTGCCATCACAGTCAAGGATAAAATTTTCCAAATTAGTTTGCTGCAAATAAGATGATACTTAAATACTTAAATATACGAATAAATAAATTTTAAAGTAAATTTATGCATCATGTTTTAGTACTTTTGAAGATTTTTCGGGTTCTTGAAAAAGCATATAACTTAAGAAATGTGATATGCCCGGAAATTCTGGTGGATCGCTGAAATATCCTACGTTCACACATAAGCTACACGCTGCCTGTTTAAAAAAATATAAGTGTGTACATATCACGCGCATTACACGCAGTGTTAAATGGAGAATTGAATATAATCAACAGAATGACTAAACAGTTTGAAATTGTATCATACATTTCGAAATCAATTTATGGAAACTTTACTGCAGTGCAGGAGATCAAATTTTTCAAATTAAAACTTCTGATAATACACTGCTTAAATCTTATAAAAATAGATATCTCTTATGATTTTAAAGTTTATTGTTAATATTAATTTTAAATATAAATTTTTAATAGGTTAACTAAAAAAATTAGTAAGTCCTAAAATGCAAATTAAATTGTCTTGTTTATACCTTCTTTTCTTGCTTCTTATCTTTAGAAGAGGATGTTGTTAAATATCCATCGGATATTAGCAAAGCTTCTAAACCATTTGGTAATCTGAGGCTTCTAAATTTGGAAGATAAAACAAGCAGTAATGAAATGAGAAGTTAGTAAGAATGTTGTATATTTTGTTGATCATTTCAAAAATCTAATCCTTCCTTCTAAAAAATGTATTGTAAGATTTCTTTCTAAAGATTACTATCACATATTCTCACGTTTATTTCAATCGAAATCGTGCTTACTGCTGAGTATTTTGTATTATATTTGCTCTCGTTTTACCTATATTCCCTCTTGTCGTTCTCTGATTTGATAGGTGGATCCAAATATTCAACTTGTTGGATCTTATCCCAACTTTTCACAACTGGCATTATGTCAACGTGCAGAAAATTAAAATCGAAATTATGTCGATTTGTGAAATATACGACTTGACCTGGAAAAGCCCAATGGTTTTAAGTTTTCAACTTCCTTTTCAATAGACCTAGCACCGTTTTAATTAACACATTAACTGAAAGATCTTCTTTCTTTGTGGCACATATCCTCGAATAAAGGTCAATACGGCTAATGTTTAATGTATATTATTACGTAGAGATTTTAGATGTCTATTTATTTGTATTGTTCACATAGTGATCTAGAGGACTGATATTCACACAGTTCGTTTGAATTTAAAACTATTCAAGTCATAAAACATTCTTATCGCATTTTAAAATATTGCTAATTATTAACATTTGCAGCCTTATTAGCATTTTAAAATATTACTAATTAAAATAAGAATTATTAATTGAAATAAGAAACTGGCTGTGAATATCGGTTTATCTTATTATTGTTTACTTATTATTATTAGCGTAATGGGCTTCCGACAATAAACCAATGCCTAAACTTTGACCAATCATAGTCGATTATTCTTCTCATATTCGACTGTAATTGATAATTCCTTACAGATTAAGACTTAAAACTTAGGTAACGGCTTATTATAGAAAGTCTATAAAAGAGATTCCACACACGTGTGCGACCTGCTCTAGTAATTTGAGCCAATTCGTCTGAACTGCATGCCGAGATGGAAAAGCGTGCGATTTAGGACTAACCGATGCAGTCTGACAATGGTCAGTCGTTGTTGAAAGAAATAGAAAGTATATGCTTGGTTTATGCTTCGGTCTTAAGTCTAAAATCTTAAAATTCAGCCAATAGGCCTGTCAGTCTTAATTGATCTTAATGGAAAACTGTATTCCATTGGCTGAATTTTAGGATTTTAGGGTTAAGACCAAAGCATAAACCAGGCAAAACAATGTTTAAATACGATAAAATAGAGAGCATACGACGTTTAAAAATTCCCGTATATTTTCTTATTTGTTTAATTCAAAGGCGTTGATAAAGACAGTCGATATTAACGATGTAAATTTAAATTAAAGATGTACGTTTACGTATAAAATATAATAATCTATATCTACGTGTTAATGTGTACATTATAAAACTATGTAGATTTTTTATGTTTTAATTGTTTTTTATGTAAATACAGTAATCTATGGTCACCGCGAATTAATTATCGTAGAGTAGACTGTATTAAAGCTTTTTCCTGTGTATCCTTCCATATATTTTTATTTATCAATTCTAAAGATATTATATATATTATATATATTAATTCTCATTTATTAGCAGTTATAAAACTTTTAATTACGTGCAAAAAGATCCGTGGGGCTCGGAGATAATTCAAGAACACATTATCAACTATCATCCACATTATCAACTATTGGTATAAATTTATAATCATTAATATAAATTACATACATATATTTTTGTTAAATTAATAACTTTTTTTATCGGAGAAAGTCATATATTTGGGAGAAGCAATCAATTAATAAGTATAAAACAATTATATGTCAATGTTTAAAAAGTGTTAATATAAATATTCTTTTATGTAAATGTTTACTAATGTTATTTTATGTAAATGTTTACTAATGTTATTTTATATTTTATGTTTTGTCTTATAA
The DNA here is from genome assembly GCF_001594055.1 of Mycetomoellerius zeteki. Taxonomy (NCBI): domain Eukaryota; kingdom Metazoa; phylum Arthropoda; class Insecta; order Hymenoptera; family Formicidae; genus Mycetomoellerius; species Mycetomoellerius zeteki. Next base: position 1,446,835 of record NW_017257294.1, read on the forward strand.
CTTCCGGAATAATAACAGATCTTTTCTGATTGCGATTTAATAGCTGTTACCAAATCCAGGTAATATCCACAATTTTGTGGTTCTGTTCCGTGCTATTAGTATATAAGTTCGACAAAGACGAACAATCAGACTTTGATTGTTCGTCTTTATCTAATCCATGTAATAAGCATGGAACAGAACCACAAAATCGTGGATATTACCTACGGGATATGGTAAAAGCTAAATCGTGGTCATGAACCGCATCTAGTCAATATATAGCTCGAATTAATCGTTGAGTAGCGACGCCGATCGATCTCGTGCTCGCGTACAGTGCATCGGATCAGATATTACCAGCGCCGGTCGCCCAGTTTCGTTCAGTCCAGTCGATCCACGTTGGCCGACCTGCGTCTCGACTGGTCTCGACTGGTCTCGGCTACGTACATACCTGCTGATCGGCCGCGACTCGCGGCGTCGTGTTATCGAGCTTTGTGCGATTTATCACGCACACCTCCACTTGTCCACCCTCTCTCCGTCCCTCCTCTACTCCCGCCGTATCTTTCTTTCTCGCTCCGTTCCACTCTTCGCTTTTCGTGGACGCTTTTCTGGATTCCCGCGGGTAGGGCGCGGACGCACGCGAGCGCGAGCGCATTCGGGTGCGAGTAGCAAGGCAAGGGCAGGGCGCGCGTCGAGGACAACGGAGCGAGGGCAGCGAGAGACGACCAGCCAGATAAAGCGCGAGCGAGAGCTACGAAGCTTGTGAGTGGAGGCGCGCGCGTGCGACGTCGTGGCGCGCGAGAGGGCTGTGCTGCTGCTGAGGCGACGCGCGAGAATAGCCGACGCGGAGTATCGTGACTTGAGAGCTCCGGAGTATATCTGTATATGCGGCATGGAGACCCTCGAATCGAGCCGCGTGTGCCGCCTCTGCGGCCAGCATTCGGGCATCTCGATCAACATCTTCGACGAGAGCGAGAATCACATTCGGAAAATCAACGCCGTGCTGCCGATCATGGTACGTCATTACGCTTTCTCTCTCGCTCTCTCTCTCTCTCTCTCTCTCGCTCTCCCCTCGCCTCTCTTTCTCTCTCTCATTTTTCCTCTCTCCCTCGCTCTTTCTCGTTTAAGCGGGAACCTCACGTACATTTCCTCCTTCCTTAGCTCCTTCGCGCCCTCCCTCCTTCTCTTTTTCCCTGTTTCTTTCTCCAGCGCTCCCCTTTTACAACTTCCCTCTCCAATCGGAGGACACGCGCCCTCCTCCTATGCACTTTCATCGTCCTTGCATAGCGTACAAAGCGCACCCTTCTCCCTCCTTTCTATTTGTTACCTTGTTACGAAACGCGTGGTCCATTCTCTTTATCAGCTGCGCTCTACGTGACTTTACGCGCGCTTTCTTCCGATCCTCCCCATTCGCCTTAATGCTCCATCCTTGTCCGTAACACCTGTTTCTGCAACGAAAAGAAAAAAACTTCCGCGTCCGCATGTCGAGTTGGCAAAGGAGAATAGAATACCGCTATTTTCTTGGAGGGGAGGGAAGGGCCGGACGAAGGGTACTCTTTGCACGGGCGGAGCACACGTCATCGACCACGTGCGAGAGACGTCGCGGTCCAGCGGGGTTCGCCACGGGGGCGAATTTTCGATTTTCTTTTTTTGCAAAATTATCTATTTGCTAAAAGTGAGGTTATCGCCATTTTTGCACGCGAACTCGAGTTGTACTCCAAAATGTCGAGAACGCGGATTACATTGCATAATTCAAAGCGCGAGAGAGGGAGAGGCTTGAAATGGATTTCATAAGTTCCTCGCGACGTTCATCGCGGTGATTTTTTGACGCAGATTTTCGCATCTGATAATCTTTTGGAACATTTATATTTATTGGAATTTCTTTTTTTACAGCAGTCTTCTATTTTTTTACTTTTTAAACCGTGGATTCGATTTTTTCTCTTCTTTTGATGCGATAAAGATGGAAAAGCTTTACGAAAATCATAGAATATACGCGTAATTAATGCATTTATCGTATTAATCTCTTACAGAAATTTAATTCTGTGTGGAAGGTGATTATAATTACTTATTAAACACCGAATAATTTCTTTTCTACTAATACTCAAAATAAGTAATTAATCACTACTTTTTAGTATTAAATCGGATGTCTAAAAAATATATATGTATAAATATAAAAAAATATATTGTCAGCGAATGTTTCGAAAGATGTTTAGATCATTTTAACACAAAATTAATCCAAGAAAACTTTTCTGGGAATTGCTAAATGACTTGATTTTTGAGTAAACCCCCCATACATTAATTGTAATAAATGTGTGAAAATATAATAAGAATAATAGGAACAATAATAATTGATAATAGTCTGTAGTAGTATGATAAATATGTAGAAGTACATAAAAGATTATTTGCTCATGGATAAAATCGTAAGAGATAAGTTTTTACAAGCTGGTAAATCATTGATACATCATTTTTAAGACTTGCCTTTATTTAAACTCAGAATTAGTAAATCAATTTATTTTTTGTTTAAGGAGGTTCTCTAATCATAAAACACATATATTAATGTTTACGCTTTAAACAAACTACATGTGAAAATTGTGTTCATAACATTCTGTTTTCATTGAGCAACACTTTTATAGATTATTTATTTTATTTGTTATTAGTTTTATTGTTATAAACAAAAATTTTTTAAATAAAAAAAATCTAAATTTTTTAATATAAATATATTAAGTACTAAACCTGACTTACGCAAAGTTTCATTGAGATTCACCAATTAGTTTATAACAAATAAATATTTTGTTTATTTACTGAACAATTAATGTCTGCATCTCAATGTAA
>NW_017257294.1:1449849-1453525 GCF_001594055.1 Mycetomoellerius zeteki
TAACAAATTTATTCTCAAAATTTGATCAAATTCCTATATTATGTCAAAAATGACTGGAGAACCTTCTTAAATAACATTAAATTTAGATAATATTATTTTCTATAAATTCTATATTAATCGAAAGACGAGATATCTTCAAACAATCAATCTATTAATGTAAATGCTATCATATATGTATATAATAAAAAGGGATAAATAATTCGAAATCTCGATAAGAAAATGCAACTTAATGTTGTCATTTTGCTGAAATTCGCCGCATCTTGTGCTTTATATTTATAGTATTGTTGTATTTTTTAATATTTAAAATGTTGTAAATTGAAAAGCTGGATAGATTCTAGAAATCTATTCTCCAATTAATCGTAAAGTTCTTCTAATTAAATTTGTAACTTGTTGGTAGTTATACGAAACTATTCTGAAGCAATTAGCAAGGGTAACCAGTGGCTGCGATAATGTTAATGAACGGAAGTTTCCTTGTGTGGCATGTCACTCGTCATACGCACATCTACCTCGGGCAATGACGCACACTCGTTTATTTCTCTTTCTCTCCGTACGACAATTAAATGTTGCGGTTACTCGGTATTTTGCCTCCTATCAATAATTGCGTAACAATCAAGGCGTTCGATGTAACAAGAGTACGTGATTTTCGAGGAAATAATCACTTAATCAACTTAATGTAATCATGATATAGAATTCCCGAAATCAATATAAAATTCATATGAAATCCCTACGTATAATCCAATAATTACATATACAACTACCAGAAATCATTGTGTAATATTAAATAAAATCGTTTATTTTACCAAAAATAACCTCATACATACACTGACAAAAAATAGCCTAAATTTAAATAAATATTTATTTGAATACTGCCAACTAAACATTTACTTACAATAAATAAATATTTACTTTTAATAAAAAGAAGTGATTGTTAAATCACTTCTTTTTATTAATGTGTGTGTGTTCAAATTAATGTTTTTTATACCAAATAAATATATTTAGTAAATATTTAATTGGTACTATTCAAATAAATATTTATTGAAATTTAGGATTATTTTTTTCTCAGTGCAGTGAACAAAATTATTTATAATCAAATGAAGCTATACAAAATTAAATGAAATCATGTAATCTATGAGACAATATTTCAGCTAGTGACCACCCCCTCGGTGATTTTTTCATTCTTTACCTTTTAAGAATTTCGAAACGTAAGTCTTCAAGAGAATTTTACGTTAAAATCGACTTGAATTTAGATTAAAGTTCTCCGACTAATTTCTTCATAAAAGATCGAGTTGAATGAACGTTGCACCTTTATAAGATACAATATTCCTAGAATATGTTATATGAATATTAAAAAGAGTGAACAATATTCATTCTAGGAATATTGTTTGCTATAAGAATCGAACAACTTAATCAGATGATTGATTCTCCGAGCACTCGTAACTCGCAGATCCTTTTGATTCCGTATTTTGCTATGCGTTCCTCAGGTGCACGAGATGGATCTACTGCCGAAGCAGATGTGCCACCGGTGTAGCTACAAGTTGGAGGAATTCCACAAGTTCTACGTGGACTGCCTGAAGACGGATGCGGCGCTCAAAAGTCAACTGTCGTGGATGCGGAAGGATGGCGTTAGGGAGAAAATTGGCGTACCGATGGTGCATATCGAGAATATGAAGGAGATCAAAGCGGAGCCGCTTGACTACGACGTGTACGAGCTGGAGCCGTTGGTGGAAAACATCGACTACATTAACTCTATGAACTCGGTGACGTTCCCGGCCGGCAGCATTCACAACGGGTTGACATACACGACGTTCTCCCGATGTTGCTGTGATAAGAAGGATCAGAGCAGATCGAGAAGAACAACAGCGGAACTATGTCAGAATTATCAAGGACAAATGGATAGATGCGACAGAATTGCGAACGTCTCGCAGAAGAGGACTTTCGAGGACGCTGCACGATTAAAACCGATTAAGCGAAATGTCTTTACGCAGTCCGTGTTCCCAGATTGCCCGCAGAATCGCCTGCAGCGTGTCGAGAACGTCGTCGAAAACGCCGTCGAAAATGTACGAGATCGTCTGGTCACAGATACGAGTATCAAAAATAACGTAGCCACTCCGGAAACGCGGAACCATTGTCACGCTGGACTCGGAACGCCTCCTAAGAATCAAGCGGTAGCCAGGAGCACAATAATGCGGAACCTGAGACCCAGGAAAAATATGAATTACGCGCAGGATAAAAGCAAAATATCAAGTGTCAATCCGAGACCATCTACATTGACCAAGTCAAATGTTTCTGAGGCGACATCTTCTCCGAACTTTAAGCTGATGCGGCAGATCAAGGTTGAGTTGATAGACGAGTTCGAAGGACGAAACTTAAGACCGAGGAAGAATGTTGTGGATTATCAGGAGCCAAAGATGAAGAAGATTTCGGATTCTCGCACGAAGAAGCGCAAATTGAACGAGAAAAGCTTGAAAAACGACAGTACGTTGAATGCTTTGGATTTCAAGATAAAACAAGAGGCACCAGACGATTTGGAGAATACGATGCTCAGTGAAACAACCAATACGACGCCACGATTACCGAGCAAGTTTGTCACTTTACCCGCGAAGGTTCAAGCAATGACGAGTGACAATAGCATCAGTCTGCGAGATGACTATCTCAAGTCGCAATTTCGAGGTCAGTTTCAGTTGGCCGAACGAAATTCGCTTTCCAACATCGTGAGAAATAGACTAGCGAAGACAAAGAAGACGTATCAGTTTCCCAGAGCAAACTGTTCGCCAAAATACCTGAGAAGTCAGGATGTTTATCTGAGGAACGGTAAAACAAAGAATAACACGGAGTGGTCAGTGAAGAAATTGCAGACGAGAAAGTTGATAAACACGATCAACAAGAAGAAATCACCGATGTCGAAGTTATCCGAAAATATCAAGCATTATTGCGAGTCGTGCAATGTCAAATTTATAAACAAAGAATTATTCAGACTACATGCATGTTATTACGATTGATCTTTCGCGACAAGCACGAGATCAACGAGCTGTCTGAGAATCGTTCGAAGGATTAAGATGTCTTCTAGATATCTCTGCTAACGTTTGAAAAAGATTAGGACACTTCGCGATGAAGTGTAAAAGATGCATAAATGATTTAGAAGGAATCTTCACGATTGTACGATAATGTATGTATATACATGTACGTATATTTCGATTTGCTTCCAATCTTTTTCTTTCGTATATTTCGTTTCCATAAAATGGAAAAGGCTCTTGTTTAAATTTAGACATCTTATAAGGATAACGAGTCGATAATTCGTAAAACGTGCCTATCCCTAAAAATTTGACCAAGTTTTTTGCAATATTGACACTAGTTATCTGATTATTGACTTTCTCTTTTTTTTTTCTTGATGAGGTAGATTTTTCTGTTAAGATTATCAAGTGCAAGAATAAATATAGAAAATTCTGTATGTACATAATGTACTTTATTTAAATTTAATATTACACATTGTATCTTTACTGTATCATTTATTGCGTAAGCTATATGTATATATAATGTGTATTATATATTATGTATTATATATTATATATATATATATACACGTACATTATATTATTGTATATATCTATATATATATATATACTTAGATATTGTTTACTGAGTTAAGTACATTGAATTATAACAATTATTATCAGGG
>NW_017257294.1:1453539-1461823 GCF_001594055.1 Mycetomoellerius zeteki
AATTTGATCCGAACGAACAACTAAAAAAAAAGAAAAAGAAAAAGTTTGACCATTTTACATAATTTTTCGTATTTTTTCTTTCTCACAGCATATTTATTAAAGAATTACCGGTTATTTTTGTTCACAATAACAATTATACAATATAAAAGACATAAAATTACTAAATTATATATTCATTATTCTCTCGCATTGTGTCTGAAGATTGACTTCAAAAAAATCAAATTAAAAGTTAATAGTTAAGAGTCTACAATGTAACTAAGTTAAGTTAAAATTAATTAACTTTTTAACTTAACTTTTATCTTTTTAACTTAGCATTACCCAACCCTGTGTGATTGTTACAATATACGCTTAAGACTATGTAGAAATTCACAAGTCGCCTTCAAAGAAATAATTGTACGAATATAGAGATATAGAGTAGAGATATATTTTATGAGAGACAAGAGATATATTATATATACTATATGTCGATATTTTCGATGAATCCATGTGATATATGTATGAAAATAATGACCGATCTTTTGGAGAACTCCATATTATGTAAGTCAACGGATGTAATAATCGAAAATTGACCTTTCTATCGTTACATCGGAATTTTATATATTAATATTTACAATCTCCTACTTATCTACATATTTTGACGATTGTTCCAAATTACATTATGCGCTGCGTAAAAAAAAACTTATAAACATATATGTTTACTATATTAGCGATACACATTCAAATGATTTGTATCTGATTAATTGACATTAATCTGGACATACGCAGTGAACATAAAACAGATTTATTAAATAATAATTAATTAATTACAACTCTATTTTTCTAGCGTTGTTATCATTGTTATCATTGACAATTAAATTGAATAATATGTTATATTAAATCTTATTCATTATGGTTATCGATATTAACTGCATAAATTTATGCAGTCCTTTATTGTTGCAAAGTGTTTCTCTGAATTATCTATCCATCGATACATAAATAAAGAAATAGTTACTGTTAATGGGTAGGTACATCTTTCTTATATTATTTAACAGATTAATAAATGTTATATAATTATATATATATATATATATATACATGTAAATTACGTAATTATAAAATCACCGTCCCGTTCCCGTCGTTTTTCTCTTCTTAAAAACTCTGCATGTAATATATAATATTAAATAATAGAAACAGTGTTATATAAAATGGACTCGGCAAATTAAACAGTAAATAAAATGTTTAAAAAAGAACTAATTTCTAATTTTCTAATTACGTTTCGTAACAATTGCGACTTTATAATTTTTAATCTCTAAAGAAATAAAATATTTTATAGTATAACATGATATATATAATCCTTTTTTTTTTAAATATTGATAGATATGTAAAAGGGAATTATTTCACCCCTTCGTTCTGTCCGTCGCTGAGTCGCTGTGCGATCGCAGCGTTGTGGCAACCGAACGAATTACAGGTAACAAACAAACAAAAAGTATGGCAGGTGTCAAGCGGTTCGTGAGGAATGACCGGTTGTACACGGCGGATTGATTTGATCTAATTACGGCCGAGGGAAGGCGAGATGTCTTTAGACGCTAGGAAATCGTCGCGAATCGAAGACGTGAGTTTCGCGCGCTGTTATTCATCCGCGGTTCGCGCGCTTAACCTAAACTCGTCTCCGAATTGTTGACCGTTCTACGAGATTTTCAAACTTATAACTTATCCTTTCGCTAAATGAAACAAATGAGAGTTTAGTGTATCGAATTGCTGCTTCTTTTAGTTAATTTCCACGGAGGATGACACTTTGGGATCCTCCATAAGTCTAAGCGTCGGAGAGAACTCGGTTCGCATTAAAGAGAAACCCAAAACTACCAAGGAAGTCGAACATTTATCGGCTAATAAAAAAGATGCGCCGGATAAGTGGTGGTTGAAGAGACCTGAGACACGTTTAGGTGTCCTGAGTGCCAAGAATGCAGATGCGAAGTCAAAGCAGTCTCCTACTCCTTTGTCGGATGTCAGCTCTTCTATGAAAGAGTTTCTCGAGAAAGAGAGGATGTGCAAGGTAACTGTTCAAAACAAGTAATGTTGATGCCACAATAAAGCATTTTCTTTGGTAAAAGCGATATTTTTAATTGCTTTTGTTTTCTATCATTATGTATTGGTTCAAATAATTTTTGTTAATTTAATTTTTTAGACAATATCCAAAAGCGAAGGAGAAGCAAAAGACAAGGATGACACATTATGCGACATACTCGCATCTGCGGCTTTTGATAAATATCCATCAGATTTTGAAAGTAAGTTTTTATGTAAAGCCAGAGCTTTCTAAATTGATGTTTGGGTTTGATTAATTTGTTTTGTTTCATATAGATGCTACTGACGAAGATATCGGCAGTTTTCTAGAGGAAATGAGCAAGATTGCGGGGGCATTAAGTCCGAATTCATGTCCTGAACGTACAAAGTCTGGCGGTTCTAATAAGAATCATACAGAAGAAAAGTCTGTGGAAGAATTATTAGAAGAAGCTGAGAAGCTAGTCAGAAAAAATTGTAACACTCTATCGAAAAGTATATCGAAATCTGATACTCTAGTGCCAGAAAATCAAGACGGAAGTTTGAGCAGAGTGAGGCAATTAGAAGCTGACATTTTTCAATTAATAGAGGAAGAAGTGCATAAAGAAACGGAAAAAATAAAAAGGAGTCCAAAAAACGAGAGAAAACGGGAAAACAGTCCCGGATTCGAGATTGTTTATGAAAATCTGAATAATTTGAAACCACCGAAAACGCTAGAACTTCAAAGAAAAAAGTTCGAAGAACAGAAAGTCGAAATATCAAGCAGTTCTGATTTGGACGACCCGATTGAGAGACATTCCAAGTCCGAGGAACTGAAGAGCGCGAAGAAAATTGAAATGGAGAAGGAGAATCTGCAGAAAGAGATCACGGACGTGGACAAGGACTTCTTCGAGGATTTGTTGAGAAAGTCTAAGGAGAAGGCGGAGGGCGGAATGTCCGCGAGTTCCAGTTTCGGACAGGAAGATTTCTCGCATTTCTTGAAGCTGCTTCAAGGACAAAATACGGATAAAACAGAGCTGGAATCAAAAGAGCCTAATGCGGTATACGATTTCTTTTTAAAATCTACTAATGGCGAAGTAGTATCGACTAAGGAAAGTCAATTAGCTAGTGGCAAGACCCCAGAATTCCCAGAAAAAGAATTTTCCGAAATATTAGAAAAGGAATTACCGGCCATTAACGGTGTAAACATGGATCATGAAATTAATGAGAGCGATTCTAGCGTGAGCGAAGAACGGCATAAAGGGGTACGGAATTCTCTGTCAAGTAGAAAGACGTTCTTAAAACAATCTAACAATGAATCTAAGAAGACTGCGTCGGAAATCGTAGAAAGAGAAAGCAATAAAAATGTGACAGAAACCAATAAAAAGACAGTCAATTCTGAAAATGAGTTATATACAGTAGGATTGACGCCGAGATTGGAATTATTTGCGGATACAATACCCAAACTTATGGCTGAAAAGATGAGTGAAAGTATCGTGAAGGAGAACACGGAGGAGAAAGCAGATTTGGTGTACAAGGAATCTGCTTGTTCAGAAACGAAAGTTGATACGAAAGCGGAAAATTCATATACCGTCAATGTATCAAAGACTTTGAAGATGCATTATCAAGAAGTACCTGACCATGGCGTTTCGAGTAAAGCAATAGATGTACCTAAAACCGACCGCGTTGTTAGTGCACCAAGCAATAAGCAATCGAAAAAAGAGATACGATTTTGCAAGTCTAAAAGCTACGATCTTTTATGCCAGCCTCCCTTAAAATCGTCTCTCGAAAATATCAGGGTTAACAAAGCATTGGACGTGTCTAAGAAACCTGTAAACGCAATTTCTAAAAAGTCATCGGCAAAGTCGAAAGTGCAATCCCGATCAATTCCCAAAGTCGCGCCGAAACCTAACTCATCCTCAAGATCAAAACTGGATTCCGTTAAAGTTGGATCCACATCCAGCTTACCAGCTGCGTGCAAAGGATCCCAAATGAAATCGCCCGATAGTTACAGAAAAAATTTCATGGCCGCCGGAGATTCGAAACAGATTCCAATAAAACGTGATTGGGAGATGTTATGTCGCGAGGAAAGACACAAGAACGCACTGTTGAAACAACAGTTGGAGACCGAGGCAAAACTGTACAAGAGTCAAATTGAGGACATGCGTACGTCTTTTGAGGGAGAATTGTTTGCTTTAAAGAAGCAGAATATAATCTTGAAGGCAAGAGTTGACGAGTTCTCTCTGAGCGAAAGGCGCGCAGAAATTCCTGTCAAGAACGACACGAAGATTATTCTTCTGGAACAGGAATTGGAAAAGCAGGAAAGCCTGATCCGCGCTTACGAGACTGAGAACAAGAAATTGATGCAAGATACGAAACGTATGCAAGAGGAATTGAAAAATTTGCAGTCTAAGCAGAAGAGCACGGTATCGAAAACAAACGACACGCAACAGCTTGCTGATCGGGTGAAGGATCTCCAGGAAGAGACATTGAAGTTGAATCTCGAGGTATCCGAGCTGAAGGAGAAAAATGCTGATTTCTTGCTGAAGAACGACGATCTAATTCAACAGAACAGTTTGCTCACGGACGAATTGGATATGTTTAAGGAGCAGCTGAAAGTGAAAAACAACTTTATTACAGATCGGTTGCAAGTGATGACTACCACAGAGTTGGAACTTAAAAAACAAATAGAGGATCTAACTATTAAATTGAGTTCTAAGTCGGAGCAGTTGCGCATAACTAAACGGGAGCTAGAAGAGTTAGAGAAGGGAATCTCCAGGAGAAATTACGGATAAGCAAAAGTCATGTCGAGCGTGAGAAGCAGCTAACTCAGAGACTCAAGGATCAGGTTATTCTGGACAACAAGAAAGTCATGGACCTGAACAGACAAGTGCGCGAGTTGGAGCGTATACTCAAGAGGAAGAATCCTGACTCAGTTTCGGCTCTCATTCTGACCGCTAATTCGGAACAGGAGAAGATCGGTTCCGAGAAGGTGAAGCTTCTGGAGGAGAGAATAACAAGTCTTGAAAATGAGATTAAAAACAAAGAGGATATCGCGCAACAAAATTTGGTTGACTTACAGAAGAAGTTTTCCGACATGAAGGAGAAATACGCAGTCCAGGTGATGGAGTTAGAGGCGAAACTGTTGGAAGCAACTGTGAAAGAACACAAGTTATACAATGACATGTTCACGCAAACGACGGTGAAGTACATTGAGAGCAAGAGCGTAGAGAATAATAAGAAAGACGATAAACCTTTCACCGTGGAAGATAAGAAGGATCAGAAAACGATAAAAGTTGGGCCGAAATCTCAAAATCCAAAGGAAGACGCGCATCTCATTGCCACTATAAGAGGCCTGAAGCTGGAGATTGCGAACAAGGACAAAACGGTCTCGAAGATAACCAAGGAATATCAGGAGCTTCAGAAGACGAATCGGCGATTACAGAAGGAGCGGGAGAAATTGCTAAACGATCGTAGGAGTTTCAGGAGTATGGATTTCGATAAGGCGTTCCGAGGGATGAAGAACGGCGAAGGAAATGATCAGAATTCGAATGTTTATCAGAACGGGCACGTTTCCGAGAGGTTATCGTCGTCGACGCCAAAGTTGTACGATCCGATGCAGTACACGGAGAACGGCAAGAACGGGGTTATCAAGAAATTGACAAACGAAAATGATATTCTGAAGGAGGAACTGAGCAAAATAAATAAGGACTTCATGGCGCTGAAGAGCAAGAGGCTGCATGATTTGAATCTCTTGCAGGAGGAACATGAGCGAGAGATGGCCACTCTTGTGAAAGAGTACAGCGTTAAGATCGGTGATTCTAAAGCGGTAAAGTTGCAGGTTTGTAACGCTTAGCGAGCACTTGGCCTGTTTCTTATTTCATCTATTGCACCGAAAAAATCTATTTTTTAAGTAGAATAAATCTCTACTTCGCTTATTTAAGTAGAACAAGCCTCTGCTTCGCTTATGTCTCAATATATTTATATTTACCATGGCTAGGAATTTTTATTATACAATTTTTATTATTAATAGGGTCAGATTAATACTCAGGGAGCAATCATATCGCATTTAAAAGAACAGGTCGAAAAGTTCAGAGACTACAAGGAGCAGGTGATCATGTTGAAGGCCGAAAGAGAGCATTTGGAGAATAAAGTGAGGACGCTGACCGAGAAAGTCAAATACTTATCAACGCCGGTATGTGAAAAACTCGATTAAGGCGGCTTCTTTAAGGCGGCCATGACATTGATGATATTTCTGTTTCAGGGAACAGAACAGTTGCAATTGTTGCAGGACAAAATCACAATCCTCCAGCAACGGCATGAAAGCAGAGAGATGACTTTGCAGACGTTAATTCGCGATTTACTGAGGAATCGAACACAGTGCAAAGACTGTAAAAATGAGAAAGGTAAAAATCGACAGCTCTGCTACTTCCGGCAGGAGCTTGATCATATCTTAGGAATGCTACAAGAGATCACTAATGTCCATTGATCTCACTGAATTGAGAAATCGTCTCTAAATAGTCACGCAATGCATTTGATGGTTATCGGTTTATCATCGAATATTGTGATAATTTTTACAAGAATAAGATTCGCGATATAGTTTAAATAATTCGAAAGAGGCATTAAATACTTTAGGTATCGAAACATAGGTACATAAACGCGTTCGTTCGCGACACTCAGCCAAAATATTTAGTCGATACTTCTATCGACTCTTCCATAATTGATGAGAACTATGCGCAATCTTCTTTCTTGCGTCCGTGACACCGTTCGTTCTGCGAAGTCGTCCATTAGTACAGAACTCGCAAAGAATTCGGTAGGCTCGGATCACTGCCAAAGAGAAAAACGCTACTGCGTAACATTACCATTAATATCTATAATAACGAACGAACATATGATTGAATTACAAACTTTTTCGATCTCTTTCCGTCGCCAATTTTCTTGCCATTCGCGCGCAATGTCTGAGAACACTGCCCGCTATTAGCGTAATCTATTTTATTGAATCAAAAAATAATTTTTAGACTAAGTCATAAATATATTTTTAGAAGTAGATATTTTTTTTATTTATTTATTTTTATTTATTGACCATTGAATAAAAATGGCATGGCTGCTTGCAACGTGTCTCCAAATTGATGTTGCTGCAGCTTGTTTTCTTATAATAAATTGTATAGCATGACAATTGGACGGAGGAAAAAGAAAAAATAGATATATGAAAATATCTTCATAAGAATTTCTTCCAAAGTTAAATAATATCTAGTTTTTTACGGATAATTTTTTCGAAACTTTGCTGTACATATAGTAGGCGTTATAAGGGATAAATCGCTATATTTATTTCGGATAATACTCTACGTCGATTTATTCGCGATCAACGAAGTCGTATCGTCCGACTATATCATGTATATCGTATCGTAAGTACTCTAGTTTATTACTGTTGCCAAGTCTAGCTGATAATTTCATGAAATGTAGCCTTGTCTGTATGCGTAATAGACGCAAGCACACCGCACAAATCGATGTGATCGAGACTTAAGAATAAGTAATCAGCAACAAAGAACATGCCTATCTTTTGTATTTTCAACACAAAATCTGCAGACTTTTGGAGGCAATTATCTTCCTGAGACTCGGTTACATCGAAGTACACATAATCACACTCTTTTTCTAAATAGATTTAAGCTTGTCACATGTAATGTACAAAATTCAAAATTATAACTTTAATAAATTTAATCTTTTCGCCGAAGGTTCGATATTTTCCTTGGCGTAATAATATTACGCAAGTTAAAAAATCGCTGTAATATTTTCCTGTATTTATTAAGTAAATTAAAATCTAAAAACCTTATGTATGTATATATACACACATATACAGGGTGTTTCCAAATTAAATGGCAAAACTTCGGGAGCGTGTAGAGGAGTAAAAAACTAAGAAAAAAAGTCCTATAGACATATGCTCGTTTTTGCTCCGTTTCAGAGAAATCGAAAAAAAATGTTTACATTTCTTGCCATATCTAGCACCGACATATTTGATTACATTTTCCACTTTCTGTTATGAATTTGTCAGTCGCTCTTTGAAAGCCTTTAACAGTAGATGAATTTTGTCTTTTGCAATATGCCGCGTACGTATTCTAATAGTGAATATGCTGATATGGTTTTTGTATACGGTTTCTGCAACGGTAATGCTTTAAAGGCGGTGCGAGAATATGCACGACGATTTCCAAACAGAAGAGTGCCAAACCGAAGAGTGTTTATGTTGACATTTAATAGATTGCGAGAGACTGGA
>NW_017257294.1:1462785-1533675 GCF_001594055.1 Mycetomoellerius zeteki
TCTACACGCTCCCGAAGTTTTGCCATTTAATTTGGAAACACCCTGTATATATATGTAATTTTTTGAAATAGTAAAAAATATGAAAGGTTTTTCGAAAAATTATTTCAAAGTATTTAACTACGACTGCAACTATTTTATTTTCGCACAAAATATATCTTCTTAGATATACACATTTCTACAGGACATATATGAGCTGTACATTAATCTACATTAATCTACATTCTGATTATTTTTGGGAACATTACACATTACACATATTGCAACGTAATATCTTAATTCATAAAATAATAAGATCGATAGAAGCAGAGGTCCAGAGGATAACGATTTTCATTGCCGTTGTTCAGTAGCCGATTATATTTTATTTTACCAAACTATGAAGCGCTGGGCATGCTGGATTATGTTGCTCCTGCAAAAATATTACAACATGTTAAGCATTCTATTTTATTCATATTATATATTCTTAAAATTACTTTTTTATTGATAATCTATTTTGAGAATTATAGTTTTTTATAGCCTATGCTAAATTATAAGAAAATTATAACACTTATTTATAGTTTGCGTTCTAAGGAAGTCCAGTAATTTGAATGGCTTACCCAAGAAAAGATTTTTTTCCATTATAGAGGGAAAATCCATAAACAGTACATAATGCCACGATGAAAGCTTGCCTCATAAGATCGTAAGCCATAGGATACTTGAAAAATTTGTAGTCCTTCATTGAGTTAGAAACGATTTTTGCCCTGATTTCCACATTTCTTTCAATGCGTGCGTCCTGCAAGTTTCGTTCCCATTTTGCGGATAATCGTTCATTGTTCACGGTTCTAGTAAGCGTCCTCTCAGCAGACAATCTTCGTTGTTCGCGATTTTGTTCAGGTACACGGATGACTCGGCGAAGAGAAGAGAGTCGCGATGAGTCCTCGATGTTCCTCGCTGATCTTTGACGCAAGTGTCTGATGGACTCTCTTTCACGAAACTCAACTGGTCGATTCTCGACTGATTGAGCCATTCGGCGCTCTGCGAGACGTCTGATTTCGCGTCGTGTTTCTGATGAACGTAGTGCTTGGTTCTCGAGAGATGCTGTTTTAGAATTTGCTTTGCGCTCCATTGGAAGCATCGAATTTCGCAATTCGGAGTTCCGTTCCACGCGCCGATCCTGCATCCTCGATTTTTCACTCGACCTTGAGTTGTCGTCGATCTTTCGTTCTGAAGACCTTCGAGAATCAAGAATAGATCGTTTTTCCACGATTCTTCCTCGAGAAACTCGCGATTCCTGCAGGCTTCGTTCCGAACGTCGGTCTGCTAGTCTGGATCCTTCGCGTGATTTCAAATTGTCGATCCTTCGTTCTAAAGGTCTTCGAGAGTCGAAAGTAGATCGCCTTTCTAGGATTCTTCCGCGAGAAACTCGTGCTTCTGAACTCTGTTCTGAACGTCGATCTGCTAGTCTAAATTCTTCACGCGATTTAGAATTGTCGTCGAGCCTTCGTTCTGAAGATCTTCGAGAATTAAGAATAGATCGCTTTTCTAGGATTCTTCCGCGAGAAACTCGTGCTTCTGAACTCTGTTCTGAACGTCGATCTGCTAGTCTAAATTCTTCACGCGATTTAGAATTGTCGTCGAGCCTTCGTTCTGAAGATCTTCGAGAATTAAGAATAGATCGCTTTTCTAGGATTCTTCCGCGAGAAACTCGTGTTTCCAGGCTTCGTTCCGAACGGTCTGCTAATCTGGATCCTTCACGCGATTTTAAGCTGTCGTCGATCCTTCGTTCCGACGATCTTCGCGAATCGAGACGTGCTGAATCCAAAATGATTCGTCGCTCCAAAACTCGCCTTTCCGGAACTCTTCGTTCGAACACACGTCGTTCAACCTCGCGTGATCTCTGAGGAACGATCCTTTGTTCTTCGCGTGATCGGTACAAACGATTCGTCCTTTCTCGCTGTTCCTGAGTCGAATCTCGTCGTTCTGCTGTCGCAGCATCGCGCGATCTATGATTGTAATCTCTGGAGTCTCTAATCCTCGCGATTTCCCGACGATCTGCCGAATTACGATCAATTAAACGGGAGGATCGTGCGAATCTTTCTCTTCGTTCTCGATTCGCAATTTCTTCGACGTCGTAACGTGATCGTGCCATTCTATAATTCTCCCTGATAGCCGTGTTTTCACGCGTGTCACGTCGACTTGCAGCCCTTTGTGAGCGATCGATTCTTTCTCGACGCAAGTTTTCGGATGAGGCTCGCGACATTCGATCGACGGATTTTCGATCGCCAAAACGATTCTCTGCTTTCTGGTGTCCTGCTATTTCACGACGTTCCATAGATCGGTCCAATGATCTACGTTCGAAGGACGATCTGCGTTCTTCGGATCTCTCGGTGTTGGATTCAACCGATCTAACTCGTCTACTAAGAGTTTCGCGATTGAGATTATTGACACTTGAACGTTCCATTGATCGAGACAACGTTCGACGATCGTCAGATTTAACAAGATCTCCACGAGAATTCCTGATAGCGACCGATAATCGCGATCTATGTTCTTGATTAGCAACGCGATCGAGAAGAGCTCGGCGATTTTCCAGAGATCGTTCGCGGTTTCGGCGATCCATATTATTGTTGCGATCGATATCTCCTCGTGCGAATCTTGCTGATTTCAAAAGATTTTTGTTGTCCTCCCGACGATCCACGTCTCGATGTTTGATTGACATGCGACGCTCGACAGATCTACGTTCGCGTATCTCAGATCGGTAATTCGGAACACGATTTCGTGTTAGATCTCGATGTTCGCGACGACCAGAGATTAGGATTTCGCGAGATTCTTGCCGATTGATTCGTCGCTCTGGGAGTGATTGACGGTCACGATAATTGCTCGTACGACGTTGAAAATTCAAAGAGTCTCGCCGATCCGCTGATCGATCGCGATTTTGTTGTCGCGCGATTTCGCTAAACTCCCGCCGTTCCATGGATCGCGATCTGCGATTTTCAAGACGAGAATTTGCAGAATCGGCCAAACGTCGTTCGAGATTTTGCTCGACAGAACGGCGACCGGTTGCTCGATTAGACAAATCCCGCGATCGAGAGAATCGAGTGGCGAGATCGAATGAGTTCCTGGCGTCACGGGATTGCGCAATCGTTCTAAATCGAGATTCTTGAACACGGTTGATGGGTTCGTCGTTGGATATGCGACTCGTCGATCTTGAAAGTCTCTCGACTGTCCTCAGATCTCGGTTTCTAGACAATCGCTCTCTGGTTTCCTGCAAACTGCTCCTAGACGAGCGATCCAGACTCAGTGATCGAGGAAGTACGGACTTTCGAGACATAGGTGCTCTAAGTTCAGATACTTTCATTTGATGATTATTAATCGCCGGTTTTGTAACTTTTTTCGGTTCGGCAATCAGGCTTTCGACGAAAGGATTCAAATTCGGACAGGCGTCCACTCTAAAAATAATGCTCGTCTATAATCTTTGCAATAGCAATTTTTAAAAAAAGTGTATAAAATTCTTAGGAAAATTAAAAAATCGTAATAAAAAACATTTACGGAATTTAAAAAACAATGCGTAATTGAAGAAGCATTTACGATTTTAAGCAAGGAAAATAATTAATTTCATACTCGTGGGGAGCTCGATGCGTGAGTTCAGGACCTGCGAGACTTCCAGCATGTCCTTCCCTATCCCTGGATACCAATCCTAAAGTTAGACACGCCAACGATACTATTAGAAATCCGATGTACTGCCAGGATCGTACGGGTAGCACTACGTGGCGCGTTCGCCGCATCTTGCTGCAAAATATCATAATTCTCATTGTAATTTTAATTAATTAGTTTTTAATTAATTAATAGCAATATTATACCCCCATCGTTTATATCAAGTCGATTGAATCGAGTCTAGAATAATTAAAATCCAAAAACGATTGATACAATGTTAGCTTCGGAAAGAAAATTGAAACTATTTTTTTACGTATAATATACTTGGCAATATCTTGTTCTTATTTTTCTTTTTAACAATGTCTCTCATTGAAATTTGGAGTGAAACTTTGGGCAACGGATTTCGTTAATAACTCAAGAATATCGCGGTATCTCGCAACAATAAGAAGTATCATACCTGAGGAACTATGGGCTGTCGCGATCAAGCTTCGTGAGATATTTCGAAGGGCTCTTCAAGTCTTCCGGCGAGAAGTGCTTCTCGTTGGTGCTCCAGAAAGCTGCTGACGCCGGACGTCCCGAGGCAGCGGCTTTTATACTCGCAGGAGTCGCCTCGTAATTTGATAAAAGCGCAATTCGCCGCTTATCAGCGGCAGCCACATGGTGCCCCATACGCCAACGTGACAAGATCGCCGTGAACAAAGCGCGAACGGGCAATGTTGCGAGCGAAAAGATTGGAAAACCGCGATGCATTCGGTTTAACCAGGTGGAAAATTACGAACTGGGTTGTCCATGGGGCGGAGGTCGTGCGTGGGTGTCCTTTAAAACCGTGTCGCAGTTTAATTCCAAAGGATCGAAATCGCACTTGGATAAGATCATTAAGCGAAATCTATTTCAGTCCAATAAATCCAATATTTGAGAGATGTTAAATATATATGAACGTACGAAAATTTATAGTAATTAAATAATTAATTATATCTGTTTTAAAATTAAATATTAAATCTGCTACAATTTGTAAAATTTCTGTAATTCAATTTTTCTGTAAACCTTGTATTTCGTTGTTTGTATAACATTTAATGTGATATAAATTTGAGTGGTTTTATCAATATCTAATTCATCATGAAGATCTTGATTCGTCTAAAAATAATAAAAAATAGTGAATTAATATTTAAGAAGAATAATATAGAAGAAAATTAGATTCTAGAATGTAAAAAAATTCCCAGTAAAAAATTTTTCGTGTATAAATATATATAAATACCCTGGTGAAAAAATTTCGCTGAAAAAATTATTCTAAAATTATTAAATTATTATTAAATTATTATTTAATTATTATTTAATTATTTATTATTATTCTGAAATTATCCTTTTTCCTTTTTCAAAAGGAAAAAGTTATTTCTTTTAGCATAAAGTATCATGTCCTAGCATAAAGTATTCTATTCCGAATGCGGGAATTTCGGATCATTCTGTAGAACAAAAAAAGTATTATTTAAAGATAATTGCTTTGATAACTGGAAATTTCAGTACAGATTCGTTTCACGTTACAGCTATTGCTGTTGGGAGTTTGCAGTTGAAAAATTTTTAATCAAATTCTGAATTAAATTACCTAATCTTAGTAAAGATTTAATTATTTGTATTGATAAATATATTTTGATATACAAATACAATTTTGTTTAATTATCTATAAAAATTAATTTAGAAATTTTATATTTTAAAAGGAACTTTTAAAAATATTTATGGATCAAAAATGGGATACAAGAAGAAAATATTTTTTTTTTCACAATTCAGGGATTTAAAAAGAATTATTTTTTAAATTCTCTGTGCCATCTGGAAATATATATATAATAATTTACGTTCTCTCTCTTCTCTTCTCTCTCTCTCTCTCTCTCTCTCTCTATTAGATGGAAAGAAGATGAGATAAGAATGTATTAACAAGAATATGTGTTCGGAGAAAATATTTACAAACGTTTATTTTTACACAACACACGCATTACAAAATAGTAAAACGCCTTATAAATATGTATAATTGATAATTACGTATTTACACATTATATTATATTATGTATTCTATATTTATATCTATTTATACATATATGTGTTTTTAGTGTGCCGGATTAACAAAAACTTTTTGAAAATTTTGTCGTCTCCTTGCTAGGAGAAATTGACCAGTCACCTAATACTTTAGGAATATCTTGACTTGTTTCAAGCGGTGCTCGTTCAAGAAAATCGCTCGCCTTATAAGGTAAAATTACTTAAATTAATAAGTTAATCAGGTTTGTGTTTTACAAATTTGAAAATATACAGAAAACATTCATCACGAAAACCCTGTATTCGCATTAATTAACAGTGCGAAATGCGTTTATCACGTCGCCTTTAACTGTCGTTAACTATTCACTTGAGTCTTCTTATAATATAGCGATCAATGAGATGATTGTAATGACCAGATTTATCCAATGGATGTAGGAAACTCTGGAGGAGCCAGACTTAAGTTCGCAAGTGTTCATTTCCGGTAGCGCCGTGTAATTCGGGAAGTTCAGAATATTTGGTTGCTTAAAGAGTAAATAAAAAAAATTAATATGAAATGATAAATAATATAACAACACTGACATAATTTAATCTATAATATCATCGAAATTATCTGGTAACTAAAAAACTAGTTTTGTAGCTTCAAGAATAAATCAAATATAAGTAAAATTGCTTACATGAGTTTTCGTGGTTATTAGTAAGTAAATAATATATTCATAAGTTCATTCCAATTGTTTGCAAATTATATTTTATCGCCTCATAAATATATTATTTACGAACTAACAACCTCAAAGGCGTATATAAGCATTTATTTGCTCATTATTTGATTTATCCAATAATGTTTTCCAGTACTTATACTCTTCTTGGAAAAGTTTAATTAAAAATATATTATATTGAGAGATTTTACCAGTGCTAATTGGTCATCCCTCTTTCTGCAGAATGTCATATGTTCGCCGTGATACAAATTATATTCTACAGGTTTCGCTAACAAATCATCCTTCCACTGCATTAGCATCATATGTTCGGCAAAAGTACGGCCTGAAAATTTAAGAAAATATTAGAGGGAGTGTGTTGGAAATATTCTCTTTAATGAGGCAAAAGATTTCATATTTATCAACGTTTTAGTTATTTAATTTTTATATGACATTTTACTCCTATCATATATACCTCGAAATTCTATAGGATCCTCAATGATGAGTCGCGTGAAGATGTTATCATCCTCACTCTCTTCTATGTGATCTTTCATCGCTATTAATGCAGACTTAGCTTCTTTAATGATAGTCTCATCGATCTCATCGATTGATTTCGAATGACTAGGAAGCTGTTTGGCTGAAGGCGTAATCAATTCAGATCTAGAATTTTTTATGAACAAAAATATTTGAACCAGACGACAAGATCACAATCTACATATTTAATTTAAAATTATCTAAATCCATCTTTTCCTTTTCTTTTTTCTTAGTTAAAGGAGATAAAAATTAATATTTCATGAATTGAAAGATATTTCATCAAAGAATTGACACAAATAATGGCACGAATTAAATTAAAGGATTTTCGTGATAATATAATTGATACTCGTGTTTTATAAGAATCGTGAATATCCTATAATTATTCCGCGTGAAAAAACTTACCCATTCGTTAGAAACAGTGCTTCCAAGTAATCCATCGTCATTCCCCGGAAGTTTGTTACAGCCAAAATGTTGAAAAGATGCTTAACGGGCGTCATACTATAACACGCGGCAAGAGGTGTTTTGGGATAATACACGACGAATGCTAGGCACATTTCCTGGGTAACTGCGTAACCCCCAAAAGTCGGTTTCTTCCTATCCAGAGTACCATAAACGCATTCCGCGGCTAACTCATCGCCAGGCAACACCTTCACTTCTTTTTCCAAAGTATAAGATTGCTGGTAGTCGAAGTCGTAATGATTGTCCTGGACTATCCTCGGTAGCTCTTTACCTTCTCGAATATGCTTCAGGCCGAGACGTCGACCAGCCAAATGCGAATGCAAGACAACCGATACGATGTTGATACCATCTTCAGGGAACATCTGAAACAACATTTGAGATCAATTTTATTTCTTCTACACATTCCATTTTATGCTTGCTACGTGCGAATAATTTAATATCGTATAATTCTTCAATTACTATCTGAGTGCACGCTGAAGTACAATATCCGACGGTGGCGAACTCCTTTCGCTGCGGAGGTATTAGATGAAGAGGGCTCACTGCCACGCCGGTCACGAGAATGCCAGCTTCCTGAGGACGAAGCTTCTCAGTCAAATAAAGTCTTACGCCGCTGCTATCGTTCACGTTCTTCAACATCGGATTATTGTAATGAACTTCCAGCATATAATATGAGTTCTCACTTTGTTCCGCTACAGGTATACCGACGTGTTCTGGCATCCATTCCCCTGCACAACAGTAGACGATTCTATTACTGCTTGTGTTGTAAAATTAAAGGAAATCTTTAAGTATACATATTGCTCTTTGTGTGTACATTACTCAGAAATTTTCTTTAACACGAATTTAAATCGACTTCATCGACCTTGTTTTAAGTTTTAGACTTTTTAGGACTGTGAAATTTTGTACAAATTACTTTGCCAAAGAGATTTCGCGTAAGAATCTATTATTATTATATTGTAACTGAACAATTATCTCTGTCTGCACTTTGGATAATTTATACCTTTACTGCCACGAGCCCAAGCGAGGATGGGTTGCAAACACGAATTCCATTCCTTCGGCACTGCCGAAATATAACAATGATTGCCGGCCATTCTGGTATATTTGCCGAGCATTGGCGATGTGCACTCATACAGAATTATGTGATGCACGAGATCCTCGTTGCCTTTTTCTATGAGTGGTGTATACTGAAACGCATAGATAATGTATGAACGCAAGAACGCCTAAGCTCGCTCTGCCTTAGATTATCAGGCAAACTTTGCGCGAGATATCTTTAGTTCGGGAAGATTATGTTCGTAGAAACTTGGGAGAATATAGGCTACGTTTACACCGTGCGCTTAGTCCGCGACCTATATGATAGGTGTCTTTGTTTAATCTACAAGATAAACAAGGACATCTATTGTATAGGCCGCGGCCTAAATGCACGGTGTAAACGTAGCCATTGACACGAAAGATCTGGGACCATCGTAGGGTGGGACTTTGCGGTGGGGCCCTGGGAACGATTGTGATCATTCTTCTCGCGATCATTCTCCCATTGATAGTCGGCGAACGTTTCGGTGTGCGCAGTGACATCATTCCGGGTCTTTTTTTTATTCTACGACGCGCGTCTACCCCGTACGACGTCCGGCATGAATGACCGTGATTCGTGAAGCACATACGAATAGAGCCCAGCCTTTGCATTCCATCAACAGCATCGAGAATTATCTTCAAATTCGCGTCTACTCGAAAAATTTGAATTTGTATCATTGTACTTACTCCTATCATGTGATGTTTCTTGTTGAGGGAGGGCTTGAAGATCTTGCACCAGTAGACAGTATTCGTGGTATTGGTTACTTCAAACTGTTAGACAGAAACATTATTAAGTCTCAATTTATTGAAACACGCGCAGAATGAAAAAAACAAGGAATAATTCGGGTTTAAATTAGATTGTAAAAAATTTTACTGATAAAATAAAACTGTTGATCCGCAATATTCATTCGTCTTTGCTTATGATTAATAATAATGGATAACTTTGGCTTCTCATTTTGTTAGGATATCTAAACCGTAATTATCTCAACTTGTTAAATGACAGTAAAAATATCGAGAGAAAAGGGTGTCTTATTTTTTTTTTACCCGAGTTAACTTCACATCCCAGTGTCGTATATCACTAATTTCTTGCGGTGGCGAATGTGCCGCAGTTGTCTTCAGCCTTATAGTCTTTCCGCCTCTTGTCTGCCCATGCCACACCGCCGTGTTTAATATGGGATCTTCTTTGTGCAGAGCCCACAATACCTTGATGCTGTCGCCCTAAAATCGCACGAATTTTTCTAATTAAAGCTTTTAATAAAATTATCGATATTGCATTCGAAAAATATTCTTGAGTTACAACTTTCTGCACTGTAAACTCAAGTGTATAAAAAATGATCAATATACTATATATGCGAGTAATTAGTTTCCTCTGTAAAAATAACATACTATATTGCATACAAACATGGATATAATTTGCGTTTAAACTTGCAGTATAATATCAATTTTACGCGGAAAACTAAATAACATACATATATTAAAGTCACTTTTTACACATTTTTATTTGCAGTGTCTTTTATTTTTTTGAAATTTTATATTATTTCAGTAAATAATATATATATTATATATATTTCTCAAAGTATTATAGTGACGTAACTACAATTAAAATCGAATACGTTGACCGCCGGAAGATTGTGCCACAGCGAAGAGGATAGACGGCATGCTAAAATGCCTAAATACCGCCGCGGGAATTCGAGACTACGGGGCCCTACGGGCCTCTTAAAGCCGCGGGGCCCCTGCCTCCCCAAAGCATAAATCGAAAGAAGGTTCTCCGTGAATTCTACGGAGCCATGACGATTATACAGTAAATCTTCGGACGACGCTTGTTCTCTCTTTCTCTATCTTTTTTAGATCCCTTTAAAAAACCGTTCGGTCGGCGATATGCACGGCAAGATTTGTTTTCTTTGCACGCATTTTAATTACAGAGTAGCGGATTAAAGGTCGGAAGGTAATTTCGGTGTTAAAGAAGGTGCGATAAATTCCTGGTTCTCGCTGCATTAATGTGCACTTGCGAATCACCGTTGGCATTCGAGAATGATCCCTTTCAATTACGTACAATATTTGAGACCCCCGCAGACCGCAGAGTCCATAAGATTTATTTTAAGTTTGAACATCTGAAGAGAGTAATATTCGAAATGTACCTTACGGTGTTCGCTCACAGTGGATTTTAATTTTAAGCAGTTGAGCCAATCATACGTTCCTACAACATTTTCTCTTTGCTTATTTTCAATTTGCAACAATTGTTCAACATAAAATTATGCTTTAATCGACATGCTGCTCATGGCTCGAAAAAGGTCAGTTAGACTTGAATTCGAATAGCGAGAATGTCAATACAATTATTATAAAATGACGTCTCCGTCTTATTTACTGTAAGTTCATGATCCTGATGGTCGCACGTCTTCCACTTCCTAGCAAACGTCACGACGGTACGGTTGCCGTTTTGCGTGCCGTTGATCACTTCGACGTCCTGAGATATGTCAATAACCGGTGCAGCATTCCTCTCGACACCGTGCAAGTCCTGGAACACGAAAAGGGAGAGATGTTAGAATTGAAGGTTCAACGTACTCGTTGAAACGAGGGTCCAGTGGGCCCCGAAACTCGCTCTCTGGTTATTGGACGAGAGATCGAGAGCTTTATCGGGTCAGGTAAACGCCAGGTGTTCGCATTCGCAGCGAACTGGGACTTTAGGTCCTTCCACCTAACACAATTCGTCTCTCCATCTTTACCTACTTTCTCTTTTGCTTAAGTAAAGTACTATGAACTTTCGTCATTCTTTGTTATGGCACGGCTTTCATTCACGATTTAATATCCGCCAACGTGACGCATCTTGGTCGTCACAATAGACAGAGGATGTGTGTTGACTCTTTTCATCAAATTATTTACACCGCGATTATAAGCCGAATATACCTTTTACGAGTTCTTTAACAAACTTGGAATCGAATAATTCCATAAATAATGAAATCGAATTGATCAGCATCAACGGTCCAGAATTAAAAATTATGAACCAATAAAAAGATAATTTTAAAAATATAAATTAAAATTTTTATCTTAAGACGATTTCAATACAAACTTAATAAAGACGATATTTAATGGCTGCTGCATTTAAAAAGTTTTAAGACAACGATGAATTATCTTCCATTAGATTTTTGTAGAGGCAAAGTTGGAACCGTCAAAGATCTTGGTGGACTGCGAGATTACGCGGTAGATCCGAACATCTTGCATCCGATTGTAGCTTTATGAAGAATAAGTGTGCGCGAAATCACGGGTCGATATTTCGGTGTCCGACGATAAAGCGTTGCATTTCGCAAAAAGGAGAGAACGATTTTCCAGCTGCCGTGTGGTAGCGCACGCGAGTAAGGGCGGCTAGTCGGCCCCAGGCGTTTGGGTCCGTTGGGCCCCGGTTACGGTGGAGTGCCCCGCTGAAGTTCGTACGTGCGGGGCGTACAGTGAAGTTCCCGAAGGGAAGTCCCCTTCCTGCACGTAATGAATCCGAATAATTGCTGGAGAACGTCGTCATGCCCGGTGGAGTACTACGCGCCTCGTAACGAGCACGTGCAGAAAGGAAACGATAATAGGCGCGTCTCTTTCTCTCTCTCTCTCCGAAAACGTTGCGAGAAACCGGTGGAAAATGCGGCGAGGGAGAGCAGACACTCGTTAACACGTAAAACGATTCACAAAGTGTTCATGTCTCTGCACAAAAGCTCGTTTCGAAATTACACACTTCAATAATCACCCCGCTGCAGAATTGCCCTCTTACCGCTAATAATTTATTTTCGCGTCGTATTTTCGCGATAACTTCAATTGTTTTTCTCAGTTTAATTTGCAGATGTCATCAGAATGTCTGATAATAAATCAAATTATGTTCAATAATGTAAATTAAAAATAAATTTCAAAATTGAAAAAAGAATTAGCAGTTTTTATTCTCATATGCTGTTCATTATATTTTCATGCAGATACAAGAAAGTAAAATTATGTTTTAATTAATGTTGAAAGATTATATATAAATCTAACAGACTGTTAATTCTTTTGTTTCATAAAAATTGGAATCATTGAAGACTTCACGTGCAGTGTTAACAGACGATTTTCGAGCAAAGATAAGCAGGTTTTAATTACAATCAGTTCACGAGGAACAATCCGACCGGTCGGGTATCATAATGATACGTGCATAAATCTTCCCGGAAGGCTGCGAGAATCTTTTTTTATCTCGATCGGAGCGGTAGAGTCGCGTCGCTATTTCGTGGGGTTCAAGTGCGTTCTCACAAAGTTTGCAAGACAGTTTTCTCATGACGTCCGGATATTCTCATCGCCATCGAGTTAATTAGTACGGCCCTGGTGCTGTTTGGCAATTAAGAAGGTCTGAGAGCATTCTAAGAATGCTGCTAATTTATTCCACCGTTATCCAAAATTTGATATTCTAGAACGAAACGTTCGTCTAGTGAGTCTTTCGCGCCAATTATAATTCGTTTTTATTTACTTTTTACTTTGCAAGATTTTATATCAATTTAAGGTTTAATTTATGATACAACAAACAATTGTAAGCAATCATTTAAATCAAAATTGCGGTAGGCTACATCAGTTAAGACAAAATTTATACTGAAAATTTAAATTCAATAATATCCTGAAGATAAGATACCTAAAAAGAAACATTGAAATATTTACGAGTATTGTTATGACTACGACTATTATTACGATCGTCATTTGATTAATTATTTTGCATTGATTAATTATTATGCATTGATATACTTAGAATCTAATAAATTCATACATACATCCAGTATTGGCTCTTTATTGGCATTAACATTGTATATTTAATTAATTTAATTTACAGTATTCTTATCGCGTTTCATGTGACCGGAGGTGAATTTGGATCTTATAACATGCTCGTCTTATCAGATCTTCTTTCAATATCGCGTGAATAATCTATCTCACCGTAAGATTAAAGACAACATTCCATCTACGTGTCATCTTGACCGCCAATTTATCGGGACCAATTCGAAACGTGTTCCAGTAGTTCACACGAGCACTTGAGAACCAGTTGAGCGTCGCGACTAAGAAAAGCGATTTGATAAAAGAGAAAGAGCAGAAAACGCTCTTGATTCCCATGCCGGATTATCACGACTGCGCCGGGGTGAAAAATACCACAAAGATGGCTCGATCGTTAGACGAAAGTATTATGCAAATTATCCAGTTACGAGCTACGAACTCTGCTCTCACAGACACCTGATTTTCTACGACTGTGAGTCACGAAGACTGACAATGAGGAAGTCGCCTCCCGCGTTCTCGATTTAGGAACTGGTTTCCTTAGCACGGGATAACAAATGAGCTGTTGACAGTGTCGTTACTGTAATCTTGGTGCGAATAATTGTGCACGATACCCGGCGAGAGGTGGATATTTAAAGATCATTAGCTCCTTCGAATCGGCGACTCATCTACGTGACGAAAAGAAAGAAAAAGAGAAATTGCAGTTTAGGTGGTCAAGATTTAAGTTATCGAGTCATCGAAAGACATTTTCGATCTACTGGAAAGGAGGCACACACGCTTGAAAAGCAGAAAATTAATTCGGCGGATCTGACGTCACGAATTGGCGACCACTTCCTACGACGGTCTCTTGAGAGGCTTCTCCATTCACATCACCCACGTGTTCTTTTCGTGAGACGTTTCTTGGGATAAGAGGAAAGATAGATGCGGATCCTTGAGCGATAACACGAATCTCTTCTTCATGAGAGACATTTCATGAGAAATGTCTCAGAGTCAGGACATTCTTTCTCATCGCATGAACATGCACATCCAATCGATTTTTTTTTATTTATTGGAATGCGAGATTAAAAGTTGTTTCTGTGAGTGCAATGTAAAGAGATAAAAACTGTTCTGAAGTTTGCCTGAAAAATCATAAAATCTAAAAAAAACTTCTAAATTGTGAAAAAATACACCTGGATTAATAAGGTCTGTCGGATTTATGTTATTTATATCCGGATTAAGATCAGAATTAAGATTGCTCGTCACAAGATCTCGAATAACGTTCGAACGAGGGATAAAAAAGAACAGAATATTATGAAATGCGTTCCTCCTACGGTTTCATCTTTCAGAAGCAAGGTGTATCTTTCTTTCTCTCTCTCTCTCTTTCTCTCATTGTAACTTTCAATTTCATAACAATAACATCATATATTATTTTAACGAAAATTTTGCAACGATTGACTGTAGTTTAATCATCTAATTTCTCGTCGTTACGAATTAACCACGATTTTCTTATAATTTTTATTCTGAATATAATTATGCACTTTCCTTGTTTTATATTCAAGTGCGTGACACACGCTCATTGGCCAATGATATTTTCCAAGTTGGAGTTTTAAAAATTTTATAGGTTTTTATTGATAACTCTCACTGAGGATGGCCGAAACGTCTGAATAAAAATAATTTATTAACATATACATATTGTTCATTGCTAACCGTGATGTACGGGCTCTTATTTGCTTTGTTTTCTTGTTGTTTTTCATACTTGAATCCCGCAAAATGCGCGCCTCAGAAAAACATCGACTTTTAGAACACGCCCAGTCCCGAAATCCCGATTCCAAACGTTTCATGGAATAAATTTTTCCGCGGTAAATAGATGCAACTGGATGCGCGTTCAGATAAAAGGGAAACGCCGCTTTGTGTCCACGTTGCAAAAGTGGTTCCCATGGATCCTGTGGTCCAGGAGAGAAAAAGGAAGGAATTTCTCCGAAGAGGCGCCACTAAGAGAAGGATGCTCGCCAGGTGTTTTGGTGGCCTCTTCTTCGCCCTTCTCTCTCCCTTCTCTCCTCTTGCACTTGTATGTACGTCGTATATGCGTATATATGTGTGCGTGTGTGCATTTGGGTCGCCTTCTCTCTCTCTCTCTCTTTCTCTCTCATAACCATTGCCCTCTTTTACTTGGCTCTCTCGTCTCTACATCTTCTTTTCTCTCTCCTCTTTGCTCTCGACCCCTCGGTGAAACCAACCGCACTTTCCGTTTCTCTCTCTCCCTTTCTCTCCTTCGCATATATTCAATATATTTCTCTCTTCTTCTTACGATCAAATCTCCTTTTTACCACCTGGCAGAACAGCAGCTGGTAGCGACGACCAGCTCCTCCTTATAGGTAGGAATAAAGGAATTCTGTGTGTCCTTCGGGAACCTCACGAGGAATCGTCGCGACAAATTTCGTACGAATCACTCACAGATTTATTCTGGTAGACTACAACTTGGTTCCATCTTTGTGAAAATAAAATAGACCTACTCTATTTTTTCGAGAGAACTCACTCTATTTTTTTAAAATAAAATATATATTTGTGATATATTTGCGTTTCATGAAAATAATTAATTTATCTAGATGGAAAAAGAAATGTTAGCTTCTTATTACATACTTTAGTATTTTAGTATTAATTTAATCTTCTCCTTAACGTACGTGAGCGAAAGTAAGCGAGAGCAGAAAAATCTAGGGTAGTTTCGAAGAAGTGAAAATTTTCAATTAAAAATGACATCTTTACAATATATAAAAAATCTTAACTTTATATTTATACTCATTTGAAATTCGTTACTTAATTCTCTTCTTATATTCTTCTATTACTCCTTTTATTACTTCTTTTTAAGAGAGAACCAATTTTTTTTTTCCCAGAACGCCTCGAACTGGTCTACTTTATTTTTTTTTTTCAGGAAAATATGTATTATTATTATTGCTGAATTTTTAGTTTTTAGTCGCAATTCCGGTCCGGTTCTCACGTGTCGCGATCTTGGCGTCGAAGGTGCTTGCACGCGGTTACGCACAATTACGAGCGACGAGTCGTTAAGGTTCATCGTAGCCGGTTTTATGAGCGGTTACACGGAATAATAATCAACGAATTAAAATGCGGTGGAAACCTCTCCCGCGGGGGCGCTCACCGTCTCACTCGAGGGTGCATGCGTCCCCCGCAATTTACTCGACGGGCCGCTTAACGATTCCGGTGTTTAATGCTTTAATCGCACATGGAATTTCTGCCCTTACCCATCGTACGATGTAAAATCGTGTAAAAGACCTTCGATCGAGGCTTGCTATTAACGGTTGAGTAAAGTTTTCTCGTTTAGAAATGTAGGTTTCTTGTCTTTGATTATTTTATAAGTCAAGTCGACACATCGCATTGAAGGTAAAAATTAGACCAATTAAAAAATGTAATATTTTATATTACAAACATTTAATAAAATTTTAATTCTGTTAAAGAATGTTGGTTCATTCTTACACAAAGTACTATTTGAGTAGAAATCGAGATTCTCTCTCAATTTTTTCAAAAATAACATAGAGCTGTGATCTTTCGAGACCTCAAAACATTCGCTCGTCAGAACTAGACGAGTCTCGTTGGCATACGTGAGTGCTTCTGCGAACCAGTTTCGCGATGGTTCGGCCACTAACAGCGCTAATTTGCCCTTCTTTTCTGAGCTGAGTCGTTTTTGGGCCTGGCGGGCAAGTCAGGACACGAAAAAGGGGAGCTCGGTAACTCTCATCGCGCCGCAACATATTACAGATAACTGGTACGGACGAAAAAACGTGGCAGAAAGCAAAGAGAGAGACCAGAGAGAGGTTTCTGTACTTATACGGAACATTGACTCCAGAATCATCCAGATTCAAACTATTATCTTCTTCTAGTTCTTATAATTTGTAAGAGAAACGGATGAAAGATTCAATCCACAATCCTTAAGACACTCGTTTTTTTCTTATCAGTTTTTCTTTTTCCTGTCAGTTTTTATCAGTTGGATATATCCAATGGAGAGACGGAGATCTCGGAGTATCATAAAGATTATCTAATGCGTGAGAATTTTAAATCTGAAGAATTATCAACAGACTTATATGGGACTCAAGTATCCTCCTCAGATTTTAATGAGCTTTTAATATTTTGTTTTGTAGACGAAAATAAGAGTCATAGTATTTTTTATACGTTGTCCCCTATTTTCGTCAGAAAATAACGTATTAAAAGCTCATCAATATTGAAAAGGGAACTTTCCCTTCTCTTGTTAAGTACATTGATTATAATTTGTTCAATCAGATAATCTTAAATAGCCTACAATCAGTGAATGTCACTACGCGTCGACGCGATATTATAATTACAAGTTTTTTTTATTAATACTTGGGTATCGCTGGAGTCCAATCCTGAAGGGATTCATCAATAGCCGATTGTTACGTTATTGTAAAGTTAACCGGACCTTCGCGAAAAA
The DNA here is from genome assembly GCF_001594055.1 of Mycetomoellerius zeteki. Taxonomy (NCBI): domain Eukaryota; kingdom Metazoa; phylum Arthropoda; class Insecta; order Hymenoptera; family Formicidae; genus Mycetomoellerius; species Mycetomoellerius zeteki. The sequence continues at coordinate 1,480,375 of NW_017257294.1, forward strand.
CCAAGGTCTTGGATTACGAGAGGAGAGAAATAGAATGGTGATCGCACGGATTCCTCGCGCTGCGTAAGAAACGAACGATGATTCAGGTACGTAGCCGAAGGGTGGTTCACCAAGACTGGACAAATGGCGCGTAGCGGACAGTATTTCATTTGACCCGGGTGGACCGGTTCCGCGGGAACCGTAAATCATACGCTGGATTACGTCGGCTCCGACGCCGGGAATGCTAATGAGCGCCTCATTCTTCGTTTATCAATAATGCAGAAATCTCTTCGTATCGGGTATCCGCCTGGGCTAACTTCACAATCGATAGTCGATACTTCCGTCCGATGTGCCTTTTCTGGGCTTCCCATTTCCGTTTAAGGGGATGCTGGAGTGACCAAATTATCACATTACAGTCGTATAAAAATCTTTGAATTGACTGAACGGAATAAAAAATTCTTTTACAAGGATTAAAGTAGATGCAAAATTAGGAAGTGGATTTTATACTAAAATCGAAAGAATGTTAAAAAATGTTTTTAACCTTTTTTTCGATTTTAGTACAAGGTCCACTGCACCACCTTTTAATTTTGCGTCTACTTTAATCCTGTAAAAAGATTTTTTATTCCGTTCAGTCAATTCGAAGATTTTTATACGACTGTAATGTGATCACTCCAGCATCCCTTGGTGTGATAAAATTCTTGCTACTTTTTAACAAACTTAAAATTCTCCTTTTTAAAAAAAAATATGATTAGTTCTGGATATTTACAAAATCTTCGAAAATGCGAGTGTTATAAAGGGTAAACTTGAAAAAGCTTATTACGAGAACAATGACCCACTAAGCTCGCTACGCCGAGTACGAGATGAATCTTAAATCCATGAAATATTCTCCCGGTAGACTGAAATCCCTTTTCATCTCTTTCTTGTCGCGAGGAGTAACGTGGTGTAATGCGCGGAATGAGATAAAGCGGTATAAAAACCGATGAGCCAAACTAACGACGAAGACGACGACGACGAAGAAATGATAAACGAGGGAGCTATGATTAGCGTGAAGACGAAGAAGATAGACAAATTTTCTGGCGAATTCTTGGTCTCCTCTTCGCTCGGGAGAAGATAAATCGTATCGTATACCGATTGCAGGCGTAAACGACACCTCGTTGACGCTTCTGCTGCACGACTCGACTAACGCGATAAAGTCGAGCAGCTGCCTGACCCACCTTCAGGGCATTCGGAGATACGTATACATAAATTGTACAGCCATTTCACTACCCACACTTCTTCCATGTCCGCACCTTTCCCGCGCCGCTAATCGCGCTATTAATACACGCTACCGGCGCGACGGATTTTTATTACACCCTCGGGGCGAATACTACGTGTCTATGATAATCTCTGACTACAGTTAAAAATGGTCTCTCAACTTTTTTGTCTCGTTTAGCTTCTTTCTGGATTAATTCGAAGCGATATATTAACAATTTTTATCTTTGTGTAATGACCCTAATTAGCAACAATCACTTGCAAGAGCTGCTTTGTATTGACCGCGGCAACTTCTTCACGTTTTTATTTCTGCATAATCATCCTTAAATGCGACGCGATAACCATTGATCACTGGCTATCCGGCTATCATCCAAGATGCATTAAGGATTTTATTCTTGCGTTTCTTCGGCATGTACGCTGCGCTTTGTCAGGAGATAGCGGCCGAGTATCTCCGCACGCGGGAAGGGAAACGACGACGCGAAGTGGGATTGGAAAAGGACGAAAACGTGTTAGCCGGTGGTAGAAAACGAAGAAGAGGGATCGTCCAGGATAATGAGAAAAAAATCGCAACGAAATCGGGTAGGTGGAGGAAGTGGATGAGGTAGACGATGAAGGGGAAGAGGAGGAGGCCCTCGTCCATGCACCGTTGCGCTCGACTGTCCGACTTGTCCGTCCCGTACGTCCTGGACGGACCCGTCGGCCCCTGGGACCAAAGGGATGGACGGATCGCAGATTACGTGCATTTCAGATTCACTAGTGTGCTGTGCGCAGCGACTCGTATTTCCCGGCGCGGTAATAAATTACGATCGCAATCGTCGTATACGCGTACGCATTGTCGGTCACGCTGGACGACGACGGTTGCGAGCAGCCGTCTTTAAAGCCTTTCTCTGTCGCTGCCGATGAGGAAGCTTCCATTCATTCTTCCTGACCCAGTCGGCGGGACTCTTCTTCGCGTCGTCATGAATTAATGGCGATTAATTAATTACATCTGACGCGACCACCTTCGCGGATCCTCCTCGATTGGGACAATCTTGATTGAGCAAAGGATTTAACGGCGCACCCTAATTTTTATTTTCTGATTTATGTATAAATATTCGATTTAATTTAATGACTCTTTTTTCTGCCTTTCTTAATCAAACGCGTACTCTCTCTCTCGCTTTTAATCGGCGATGCATTAAAACCCATTAAAAGTACTTCGAGTAATGTTCGAGATCTTCGGGACTCGAGGTATTGCACACGATATACGCATATAACATTGCCGGCTCGTTCATTGGGCTCAGGACCATCGTTTCGTCCTTCTCTGTAGCGATGCTCAAAGATTCGCACACAGCCCCCCCGCCGACGATGTCTGGAGGCCTTGACTGGGCCCCACGGACCTAACTCCAAGCCTGGCGTACCCAGCAGGCCCTCCCCTCGCCCTCTCGCCGCCGATCTTCACACACGATCACACTCGGCCACGCGAATTCACGTACGCAACCCTTATATCCACACACCGTGCGTGTATCCTTCGCCGCCGGCACGTCCAGCCACCTTCGGGACGTTTGAATCCGAATGCATGTAGGTAAGTGCATCACTCGTCAGTGCAACAGGTACGCACGTACAGCGATATTTGTCAAACGCGGTTATAAGGCATCTCGTGTGTGTGCGCGTATGTGTATGTGTGTATTGGCAAATAACAAATTGTCGCCTCCACGGGGGGTCGTTTCGTGATTATGAATCTTGCGATTAAAAATCTTTTTCGAAAATGCTGTTTCTTGCAAGCAGATATTGACTTACGATTATTGCACGAAGCTATTTTAAACAGCAACAATTTTTTATTATTATAAATTGTAAATTATTATATATATTGTAAATTTGTAAATTATATGTAATTATTCTTGAGTTAAAGATCACATCTAAAAATAGTGTGCGAAATAGCTTCTTAGAATTAAATTTAGTAGTAGGAATCAATACTCTCCCCTATAGCACAAAAGTTGCAGCAACATTGCAGCAATATTGCATGTTGCAGGAACATTGCAACGTTATTGCAGCGATATTGCTGCAAATTCTGTGCTGTATGGGCTACTATATTATAAGTTACAAAATTTGCTAGGAGCGAAGAGAACTTGTAACGTTTTCTGTATGTTTCTATTAATTTACGCGGTGACGAATTAGCCCCACAGCTTGCAACTTCCCCGTTGATGAGGTACCTAGGTCGAGTCTGGATCTGTTGCATCGAGAGATTTACAATTCATCAAGGTAAGAAGGGCAGAAGGGTAGATCGATCGTATACGCTGAAGGAACGCGCAGTGAGAGGCCGCCGCCGCGCCAGTCGGACGTAAATTTATCACGACGTTATCTCGTCCGTTGTGAAGCTATATTCGTTAATTTTATCCCAACCTCTCTCTCTCTCTCTCTCTCTCTTTCTCTTTCGGGTCCGTTCTTCTCCTCCTTCACCCTCCATCGTCCTTCCTCAACACTCCTGTTCACCCTTGTCCAACCCTCTTGTCAGGACGAGGTTCGGGTAAACGTCTTGAAAATCTAAAGTCAGTGAAAATGTAATCCAATTATCGATACGGAACTTTACTTTGGAAAAGATTTAAAACTTACAGGGATACATATCGCGTGACTCTCATTTTAATCTTCCTTTTTGGGTGAAACGAGAGGCGCGAATTAAATCCGAAGGAAAGGATACTTGCGAAAGGAGATCTTCGTCGCTTTGCAATCTGGACAATCGATAGGCCCTAATCAATTCGTCTTGAGGCGTAGAAGAAAAAAGACTGGGAAAGAAAATGTTGTTATGAAGTCGAAGTCGAAGCATAAGAAGCCGGTGCCGAGTGAATTCCGCATTTTCAGCCTCCGTGTTAAACGAATGGGACGTGCCCTGCCCTCGGGAGGAATTCCGCGCGCGGCGATACAGCGCGGCCGAGCGTCGTCAGGCGTAATGGATATAAATTTAATTAAGATTAGAATTTCGGGGAAGCAGAGGGTCTGGGCTGAAGCAGGTTCTGAGGCCTGGAACTCCGTCGTTCGATCCTTCGCCGGCTTTCTAGTACCTGATCGTCAATTAAAACATCTCTTGCTGCTGTTCAGAAATTTTAATTGTCAAGTCAATTATTACTTTGCGCTATATAATGATATATATATTATACGTTTTTTGCCGATCAGTTTTATTACTTAAGAGCGACCCTATAATTTCTCTTGGTCGCGAGTCTTCCATCATACGCAATCTATACACAAGAAAATGTTAAAGGGACCTGACGTGGACGGTGCATTTGGACGAAGACGGCTTCATTCGTTAAGACGTCACGTTAATTAACGCTTCTCATTAATACAGATCAGTTATGCGAGCAGGCTTCCCCTTCGAAAGCAATTCCATCAATCGAGCGGAGAAATGTGGGGGTGGCGGAGGATACTAGCGATAGTCCTTTTATTCTCTCTCTCTTTCTCTCTCTCTCTCTCGAGTTCTTTTCTCCTCTAAAACCTCTCGTAGGTCCTTCAAGATGCTGCCTCGATCTCCCTTTCTGCTGCAACCGCCTTCTTAATCTTCCTTTAATTCCCCGGCTTTTGCGTTTCTTTATCTCCTTTTTCCACCTTTCGTTTCCTTCGTTTCATCTCTTCGTCGCGCCTCTCCTCCTCCTCTTCTCCGTCTTCCTCTTCCTCTCCTCGTCCTCCTCTTTGTTGTCGCCCCCTTTTTGTACCATCTTCAGCGATCTTTCGCTGGCTCCCTTCGTTGGAGAGAGATACGCGCCGACAGGTTTCGAACTGTCTCGTATCCCTCGTGAGGGGCTGCTTCGGCGCGAAATCGAGCTGAGGAGTCAGTTGCTTCGTCGTGTGCTTTTCCTCACGCTTGAACATTTCATGAGTCGTCGGCAAAGGTTAGAGAAACTCGGAGAAACTGAGACCCCGTATTTTCACTCAACGTTTAATTTTACACCTAATCATTTAATAAAATCATTCATTTAAAGTTCAAGAATATTTCTTGTATATCTAAGCAAGTCCATTATCATATTTTTGATTAAAAATATGTCCTTGCGGTTGTCAAGAATTTCTTTAAATCTTTTTAAATCGTCACTAATTCCGAAAGACCTTGGAATACCTACAGTTTTTTTGTACTTTTATCCCACTGTCTATCTTTGTAATTCCAGTGACCCTGGAAGCTATGCTTTCATTCTATTATTGAAGTGACTCATTGAGAGTACTGGATGTTTTGCGAAAATAAACTGCATCGAGCAAGAAACCGCGTTGATTGCGCGCGATCGTACGCACCGATCGTATACGTAATCGATAGACGAGATAAGAAGAAAACAAGTTCTTCCCACACGACTGAATGACGACGGCGAGTCCGTCTACTTAGACCCACGATCGCTTTATTAATCCTTGCCCGCGTTCTCATGGCCATGCAAATCTCTTTTTGCGCGACGACCGCATTAATTTCACCGTTTCGTAATCGTGTGAATATAATTTGCCGCTTGTGAGGTGTGAATAATCATAGAGAGGAAAATCGCTTTATAGAGATTTTTAAATTAATTCGTTCATTCTTAAGTTAATTACCGAAACAACCATTGTTTCGAAGAAATTAATTATCGAGAGAGAAATCACTTTAAAAGGCCAGTACTGAATAACGCTAATGTTGGTAAATGAATGACGTTGAAATCACAAATCTGTTTCGTTATTTAATATTAAGAGACGATAGATTATATAAGAAACCACTATAAAGATTCGATAATAAAGATAGAAATAGTATAGATAGAGACGTATTGTTTAAATTGGCCAGCGGATCAAAGTTATGCAGCCTCGATACTTTTTTGTACGGGAACCATCCCGGACACCTTTTCAGGCATCGAGATTTATCGATCAGATCGCGCACGACTGCCTTCCTATAGATTAACCACTATCGAAGACATCGGACAGAATCTGATAGGAAACCGACTTACTAATACATAGGTCAGGTTAGTCGCATCATCTATCCAAATGAGCAGGATGTCGGCGCCTTCCATGCTGATCTTCTCGTTAAAACCAATGCCGATGTAACCTCTGGTTTCGCCGGTTACCCTAAAGATTATCTTCTCCTCGTCCGAAGGATCCCATTCGAGGATCACGGTACCATTTTCATCCATCTTCTCGTATCTGGTAAAATTCCACTTTCCTTCGTTAGATAAATCATTTGCATTTCTCCTGAATCTCGCCGCTGCCTCGTCCTTGATGTAGTTCTTCGTCTTTTGTGCTTCCTTCGCTGGCTTCTCCGGAAAATACTTCTTCGGCACTCGGCTATCCCACGGTGTCCTCTTAAAACTCGGCCAAAAAGGATCGATCTGCTCATTATCGCTGATGATCTCGAACTGCGAGTTGTCTGCGCTCTCCATTTCTTCCGGAAATTCTTCCTCGAATTCCAAAGCCTTGACGGTCAACTTTTCGTCGCTCTGATTCTCTTCGATTATCAGTCCAACCTCCGATGTTTCCCCTCGTTCCTCAGTTATTGGAACTTGCGAGATATTCAATTGCGAATTTTCAGCAGCGTCTTCGGAAACTGTCGAAGTCCGTTCGGAGTATTTCGAATTCAGTGTTGGGAATATTTCGTGCTGATCAGAATTCACGTTCCCTTCCAATTTGTTTGGAAAGTCCAAAATGTCGTTTTTATAAGGGACAATTTTATTCTTAGCCTTCCACTGCTTTACCCAATTTTCATCGACGTTCAACCGCTGCTTTTTGAAGTAATTAAACCTGAACAGCGGTTCGTTCTCCTCGAGACTCCTCTTTATTCTCCTAGAAACAGGATCCATCGGATGTCGCTTATTTCTGTATAACGTCGTCCTCATGGTCTCGTCCATGTGCTGGACATAGAGATCTAACAGATCACACTTAACGATCCAGCACGCGACCAGCGTCACAATCACCCTGAGAAGCAACATCTTCATCTACTTCCTTCTTGATCCTTCATACGATCAAGCGAATTCTGCCGTTTGCTTCACCATCAATACCAGGGACATGAATTTGTTCCTTTTTAATTTATCAATTTATCTTATCAAATATAGTTGGATATACAGTCTAAGTTTAATCTATCATTATTAGTCCTTTTTAACCACACTGCACTAATTGAATATAACTGTTATCTCCTTTAAGCTCTCAATTATTAATTCCAGATACTGTTTGCAAATTTAAAAAAGAAATATTGTTATAATTTCTTATCATGGATATTTTTTATCGATCCTATCTTACTTGAAACATAAATTAATTTCGACGGTAATATCAAAGTAGATCTGCGCGTGCAATAAAAATACAGAGAATTCGAGACGAATTTAGAGTTAGTTTCTTTCACAATTTTTCGTTAATCCAATTTTCAACACACCAAACTCGAGAACGATCTTCCATGCATGCTGCGCGCACGACAGTTGTGCCGGGACTAATTTAAACACGCGGCTGCCGCGCTGCCCCTGCAGATGCTTGCAGCTGCTTACCTGCGGTCCCCTTCCTTCGGGGCCCCGGTACAGGGACGTATTAACTATTCCGGGATGTATTGACTGTTTTTGGCCCAGCAATCATAAACAAAGTTCTTCATAAACAAAATACATCGTCACAAATGCTTCCACTTGCAATATTACATCCGAAAAATACAACCGTAATTTTTTCTATTATTATTAATGTTGTCGTTTAATTTTCAGTATCGGATTGACATTCAATTGAGTTTACGATGCAATTCCAATTTTTAATCTTCACGTTTTTATACATTGACAAGATTTGTAAAAAAACATTAAACACTAATCGATATATATACGTGGGATTTATTTCTATCTTATATAATTGTATGGATTTATTTTTATTTTTATTTGTAAAACATTGTTGCAATTTTTGCAAAATCAATTTTATAACAATCGGGTCAGAATATAATTGTTAGCAGGTAAAACTAGCTTGTGGCTTATTATTAAAATTCGTCTTTTAAATATATCTTTCTCTAAAGGAGGTAGAAACCATTGTTTACTTAGGTCCTAGTATTTCAAGAAAAGAAATGAGCAGGACACAACGAATGACCCAATCATGTATACCAAGTGTTAATTTAATATCTCATTTATAATAAAGCGGAAACAAATGGCAGGGAAATGTAAATTATGGCTTTGTTCCGGAACAAATTATTTAGCTAAATAACTCATCGCATTTTTCCTTTCGATTTCTCATTTGCCGCATCCAGTTTTTGCGACGGTTGTCAAGGATCAATTCGTGTTTTTGCAATTTAGTTACAGCTAATAAGTAATCGCATCGTTCACTTAGCCGCGACTCGCGTAATTCGCCGAGAATACATATTTCGGTTGTAATTCATAATCACATGGATTCTAGGAGAATAAATTGTTGGCAATACGAAATCATATTAGTGATCCCGATGTGAGGTAAAAAAATACCATTCTCCACGTCTCGCTTGTTCTGATCCTTCGAGCGCAATAATTGCATATGACTCGCACATACGATTATCCATCGCTACGGTTCGCCCGCGCGAACGTTAGTTGAGGGGCGAAAGAGGGATCCTTGTGGTGCTTCCTGCGGAAACGTCCCTCCCTTTTTCTTTTCTTTTTACTGTAACTAGAGACTCACATACGTGAGACGACGATGCTGATGGTGGCGGTCTTCCCTTTCTAAAAAGGGACGTAGGGATGTAAAACCAACTGCGGCAGATGTGAACCCTTGGCACGCGCCCTTCTGTTCCCTAGTGGTTCTCATGCTGACCCTCGACCCTCAACCTTGCGATGGAGCAGTGATGCTTCGCTTATTTCGACGTCAATATCGTATAAACAGCCCGTTATTTTTTCTTAATTGATTAATAAATCATATATTTAAATATCTTTTCAATAAGAAAACGTTGAGTAGGGCTACGAATTAAATAAACAACTTTAATAAATAACTTACATTAATAAACAAATGTTTCAACTCTTATCGAGTTATTATCAATATTACATATATAAATATCGAAACGGTTCAACGCAATGACAAATTAACAGATTGTATGTGAAATTCAGTGGTAAAATTAGTTAACATTAAAAAGTTGAACGATTACTTGTAAGAGATTCGGCGGCTAAGATGACTTCGTGATGTCAGTTCGGTCAATAATGATGTATAAGTCCGCCAATTATTAAAATCTTTCCCAAACATGATATAACTGGATTCTTAATAGCGCGGTGCAGTAGTCAAGTAAAAATTATGGAGAATACAATCAGTAATGTTAAAATATAATATGATTATACTTCAAGCTGTAGCTTGAAGCGACATTGCGAAGAATGTATATTAATATTAGCCCAATGTATAAAGACAAATATCTTTTCAAGTTATAATAAACCATCGTTGAGTTCAATCGCTCGTGAAATATGTTCCATTTGTCAAGGTACATTTTATAGAATCAATATATTATACTTAGTTCATACCAATATCGTCGATATCGTCGGAACCGATCTAGCGCTTAATCGTGCGAATCCCATCCGGTCGGCGACCAATATGTTCCGCTCAAGCATCATCCGCACGTGTTCAGAAGCCAACTGTATCGAGTTACTTCCTGTGGGTGATATTGAAACGCTATACCTCACGTGTGAGAGTGATGGTTACCGATCCTTATTCTTTACGGGATTGGATATCGATCGATACGAAAATGACTGAAACGAGGAATGACACGCGAAACCTGCTTGAATTAGTAGATTAATAAAACATTAAAGAATTCGAAATCCGTTGCCAGATTTTCATTTACCATTATTTAAAGTTATATTTGTTGACTTCATCTTATGATATGATCGAGATCGATGCGTCCATCGCGTCAGTTGAGTCAATTCCCGCCGATATTAATTGGCTCCTCCGAAACTAGTTTGACCGAAAGGTCGCTGAGTGCGAAGAAACCAGGATTTGCTTTATAACCTGTCGGTTTTATGACATAGCGGCATGATTTACTGTCACCGACATAAAGGAGCATCGTTCCTTGGGACAAATCGGAAAAATCATTTGATTGCTTTTCGGGACAGGTGCGCGTGTCGGGGAAAGACGTGACTCCGAACTTTTGCTTCTGTTTCCTTTTTCTTTCTTCGTGGTCTCACGGTCGCTCGTAAGTGGTATTCTCATCATGAGGAGTATACTCGTCGAGGGGCGCGCGACGCTGATTGTAGAGATGCGACGTACGGTCGTTTCAGTATTCATCTGGCGAAATTATTCATCGTTCCCTCCCACCGCGCCGGATCTTATTTACGAGGAAGAAGAGGTATCGGTTCGGAAATCGCGTCGTCCTGGGAAAAACCGATGAAGCGACGCACCATGCGCGCGGAGCATGAGAAGTGATTAATTCCTATCGACCGCACGTGCACACGCGTGAACGAACGATCGATACCGGTACACGATGGAACGATCGATCGTGTATTCTGCACGCGCGTTCCTGACGGCGTCGATGCCCGAAATAAATCGTCCTTAGATTTTTTACGCGCAAACAAAATCCTTGATAACAAAATCCACGACGATCCAAAAAATACGTAAAAATCAACATTTGATTTTTAACGTCAATAAAAATCATTTTAACTTTTATGACGTCAAAATAAAATCATTTTGATTTTCTTTTGACTTGATGCGTTCCTTGGGGATCAACTCAATTTCGATCACACTTGAATGGAGCGCATTGAAATTAAATCAAACAGATTTTAAGTCTCGAGACATGTGAATTACAGCTTTGTGTATCTATAAGAACTCTAATGTGTGGGTGTGTAATCCCAGTCGACACTAATTAAAAAGTAACATAAAGTCTATGTAATAATTTCGCACTCAACAACATATAGTATTTGCTTTCCAGCAAGAGACACATCAGTGCAATACAGTGATCATTTCATCTTTGTTTAACATTGGCAAACAAAGATGTAATGATTCATTATATTATATATACTGTGTCATCTTGCTGGAAAGCACGTACCATATATATTGTAATAGAATACCCCATAAATGTAATAGAATACATGGTGTTATACTTAAGTTACATTGTCGAGTGCGAAATTATAACATTGATATTATTATTTTATTTTCTGTGGTCCAAGTAGTGTATATTTTTAAAATTTAAAGAGATATGTATACGTTTGATATTTGACGAAAATGAGAAAGAGAGTTCTAATGCAGCCTAGTGCAGGAATAAAAAACAGATCTTATGTCACTTTTAATTCGGATCGAGAACTGAGATTCCTCTGCTTTTTGACTTTTCAAAAGTTCGATGACGATCTTGTATAAAAGTGAATAAGTAACATTAAAGCTTCCTGCCACTTCACCTGTCGCACGCGCGCTCAACAATATACACCTGCTACGTAATCGTGCTTCTTCCCGGCACCATCTGCTTCTCCAAGGTTTCAATATTCGATTGGCAGATGCGGATTAAAGCGAATTAAAATGCGGTAATCGAAAGCCATGCACAATATTTCATTAACAAAGAAATATTGGATATGTTTTCATTCGTATAAATAATCTTATAAATAATCTTGACACTCCTATTATTTTTTTGAAAAATGATATCTCCTGTGAAGTTAACGAAGTTGAAAATAAATAGGAGATATCATTTTTCAAAAAAATAATAGGAGTGTCAAGATTATTTATAAGATTATTTATACGAATGAAAACATATCCAATATTTCTTTGTTAATGATATATACTCGTATTTATTTATTTTCAACTTCGTTAACTTCACACTTGTGAAGTTTTTGAAAAATAATAGGAGTGTCAAGATTATTTATAAGATTATTTATACGGGATGAAAACATATCCAATATTTCTTTGTTAATGAAATTTTGTTTAAAGCTGTGTACATACGTAAATAAGTGCGCTCTAATAATAGCTCTGATATGCTATTCAAGTCTCGTGTATTTGTATCGCGTGAGTAACGTGTACGTGCCAGCATGCACAATGCACATGTCAAAACATTGGGAAATTCCGTCTATTTTTGGCAATGTAGAAAATTCTTGAGAAAAATTGAGAGATTCTTGGAAAAAAGGAAGTTCTTTGACAAGTTGGGAAATTTTTTCAAATTTGAAAAATTTTTAGAATAGATAAATGTAATTATCTTCTTGCTGAATATATTTCTTGTTAATTATATATAAAATTTGTTAGTAATTAAAGTAACAATTATACATTATATATAGATAGAATTCATGATTATACCAGTTCTTGAAATCACTAGCAGATTTAACGATTGCAGACCCAAACCAACAAAAATAAAAGTATCACAATAATATAATTATACAGGAAGTAGTTTACTAATTACATTCTCACTTCAAATATTTCAATTTGAATTTTTAAAAACAAATAAAATTGATTGCATGAGACACAAATGTACAAACTCTTAAGGTATATATTTATTTATAAAAATAAGTATTTCTTGCGTAATTTATTTCTTTAAAATTCTATTCTTCATTCTTTAACTTATATTTGCTATATTTATAAAAAATATAATTTTCTTTATTGTTGATTGTCGATAAGTCATATTATACATGATTTGCGAAATTTACTGTAGAGGCGCTTATGGCATTCTACGTATTCTACGCAATTTGTTATCATATGGAATTGCTAAAAATTGTGAGACTTCTTAGTTTTTTCTTATAATTAATAAAAATGGGTAACTCTGCAACAAAAGTAGAAGCGAAGCCGGAAGAAAAGAAGAAACTGAAACCTTGCTGTGCCTGTCCTGAAACTAAAAAAGCGAGAGACGCATGGTGTGTAATATAATTTTTTAATCACGAATGCGAAGTTGTGTTAGGTTAGAAATGTTATATTTTGTTTATTGAATGGAAATCTTAAATTTATATTTTAATACAGCTGTTCGGTAATTATGTATATTCCATTTTAAGATTGTGTCAAAGCAAATTAATATTTATTTTTTATGTGAAATACCATTTTATATATATAGGTTTTATATCATAAAATTTTATATCATGTTTTATATTTTCAGTATTATAGAAAAGGGCGAAGAAAATTGCGGCGATCTCATAGAAGCGCATAAAACGTGTATGCGATCAATGGGATTTAATATATAAAATATAGAAGAATAATCAATGTCTCGATACCAAAGACGTCTTTGTCGTAAAGGACATATTCCACAAAGAATCTTGAGAAGTCTCAGGTTATAAGCATATTTACATACATATTTATGTATCTATGTCTTTATAAATAATTTTCTTTCTAGATTTGATAAAGAATAAATTATTATGTTTATGAAGCTCTAAAAAAGTAATTTAAATAAATTGTTTTGAATGAGCTTCAAGAAACATGAAGTAGACTGTTGTAATATAACTATGTAAGAAAAAAATAAAAATTATATTCTTTTTTCTCGTTTAGATTTATCAGTCTTAAGTTGATCCTTTCCTTTTGCTTTCATTCACGTAGGATGAGAGAATAAGGAATGAAGCCATATTGGGAATTCTAACAAAGCATATATTTTAATTTGATGTGTGGCTAATGCGAAGGTTTTACTCTTGCATAACAATTCCACAGCTTGGTTTCCCTGAACACTCCAAATAATGAACAGATTCTTAAATCGATATATGGCGAAATCTCCAATACTATAATTGTAATTTATCATTTTTGACAATTTTTACATCCAGTCAATAATGTTATTGCGAAGTGGTCCTACTGGGCTGAAAGATAAACTTACATTTGACTGGTGCATCATAAATATCGAAGCTATAAAACAACGACGCAACGATCCCGCAAGGTATCACGCGTCCTCATAGAATGGTCGCAAATATATTTTTAACTATAATAAATAGATCTTAGATATATATCAGTACAATTTATGAAATATGATAAGAGAGTAATAATAAGAATGTACTAACTCACATGACCGTCAAGTGTATAATATAAATAACAAGTAAATGGACTTTTTTTTTCATCTATCTTCTCATTCACAGCATTGCGTTGGACTTACGAGCTATACATAAGTAGCCTAAAGTCAATAGGATAATTAAATAGATTTGTAATTAATATGAAAGTAGTTGTACTTTATGTGTGGGTAAGTGAAGTACGATATAACGAAGAATGTGCAGATGTGTAATATATGTGTGGCGTATGTATGTGTGTATGTGTGTCTATAGTATATAATATATATAATATATATGAAAATGCGATTTTTTGGTCACTTTTGCAGACACTCCAGATTCTTTTATAGAAGCGTTTTAGCAATTAAAATGCGTCAAAGAATATCTCTTTCATATTGTTATATAAAACTTGTCGTAAAGTATGCACTGTACGGCTCTCGGCACTTTTTATATTGACTAAAAGTCGACAACACTTTGATGGAAATCTTTGTCACAGATGTAAGATGTAGAACGAGACAAGTGCTGGGAACACCGCGTTGATTCTGGAGCGTTTCCAAGAGTGTGTTAGATGTGAATGATTAGCGTCGTATTGATAACAGCATCACAGCTACGAAAAAGTCTCGTTTTCCAAGCTCTGCCACGGCTTTTTCGATGGTGCAACCGATCGGTACAAGACGATTGGTCGACTAAGGGTTAGCACAGCCTGTTCGGTGCGACGAAAATTGAGCAGAACGTTTTGGACAAGAAATGACGATCGATTTAACACTAGGTTCCCACCCCGCCTTGAATCTGATAATTCTCTTCGCAGAAATTTACGCGCACGACAAATTTTTATTTAAAATTAATGATTTCTCCGTTCAGGAAAAAATTACGTACTCGTTTACAGCGACGCGACGAAGAGCCATCTTTTGATATTTAAATATTAGCTCCGCAAAATTGTTCACCGCGTCACAGGCTTCGCGCGGGCACAACGATTCAAGAAGTCAGTCCATCGTTAACGACTAGAGAGATGCAAGAATATATTGTTAAATAATACGAGATCTGCAACTATATATAATATACTACAATGGAATAAGTCTGCTAGCGGTAGAAGAACATAGGACATCGCGGTCACGTAATTTCAAGGATATTTTGGATAAGATTGGTTTGAGGCAGTAGTCTATAGTCTTTGCCCGAGCTTGATTATTTCTCGGACCAGCAACTCTCACCTGTCTTGAGGAACTCGCATCGATCGTAATACTTTACTTTGCTGAAAAAAAGAAATACGAGAATTAAAATAAACGCGTCGTGCGTATTGTTAATAAATAGGGAGACTATTTAAAGGCGCCTATCTATATCACCTGGTACTGCGCTTCTGTATCCATAGTACCGGTTACAGCCACAACTTGATACTGTCTGGCCTTCATTGCTGCGGTGGATTTCCGTACGAGCCTCATCGCTCCGGGCGCGCTACTCGTACTATTGAAATGCGCCATTTGCGGTGGGCTATGGCTCGGATCCAACACCAGCATAGTTATTGAACCGTCCCTTAGCTGTTCCACGCCCATAATTGTTCTGCTGTGCCCTAAATTTATTTGAGTGTTAGTTTGGTTTTAACTTCTGAAAAATATATGCGAAAAGAAAAACATTTACCTTGATGTTGAAGATAAAGAGGTGGCTTGAAGTCTTCGCATCTTTGAAAATATTGCAAGACCCAATTGAACAATTCAGGATGACCGCCGTCTGTGCTGGTAGGTCTATGAAAGTCCACCAGTTGACACCTGTACGAAGTCAGGGAAAGAAAAGTGTGCGTCGTATGACTTGGCGACCAATCGCGTTCATGGAACTTACTTTATCCTCAAACTAGACAGCAGCGTGAATACCTCCGTGGCGCCGATCCACTTCCTAGTGTTAACGAGTTTACCGCCGAGTTGCTCCGCGCCCTGGATATCAAACCCCTGCGTCCACGCCCACTCGATCATCTTTTGCAATCTTGAGATCGATGGCATGGAGCTACGCAGGGGATTCTCCGTGGAACTGTTGCCGCCAGCTCCGGAGCTCCACGCTTTGTAAACTAGATCGTTGTATCCTGTGTGCTGCAATAGAGACGAGATTAACATCTGCATATTTCTGTAACCGCAGCCCCAGCCCTTATCGCCGTAAGTCGATGCGTAATGGTCCACAGTGGAACACATCCAGGTATTCACTACGTTACTGCAAGCCTGACTAATGGCTCGTACTTTCGGGACCAGCCCTGCAAGAGAATAAATAATGCCAAGTTTCTTGGATAAAGTTAGACACTTTTGCATAAAGGATATTATAAATCGCACATACCGCGCGTACAAGAACTGCCGTCGTCGATACCGCTACTTTCGGCGACTCTGAGCTCGATTTGTCTTTCGAAAAAATCGGCCACCGTCATTTCGCCCGCATACACAGCCCGCTGCATATTAGTGACACTCTGTTCTCTGAAGTTACCCTGATTGTCCATACCGTACTGCGCTCTCAGCATCTCGAATTCGCGCTGTTCGCGTAATTTCCTTACTTCCTTTTCTCTCCTCTCCATGTCCTTCGCTAGCATACGGTCGGTCGACACGTCTGGCGTCACGGGCGACGGCGTGCTCTTCTTGTTAAAGTGCTCTTCGATGTGTGCCATTAGGTCGTCATTATTTTTAAATAATGTACTAAGACATACTGGACAGGCAGGCGTGGAGTCGCTACCGATAGTAGCCGTATCGGATTTTGAACTTGTTCCGTTTGCAGGGCTAACAAAAATAAATCATCATTAAATTATCATAATTAATACACTATTATCTCGTAGTCATAATGCTACTTTAAATATATTGCACGTGAATGCGCACCTAAGTATATCTTTGTGCTCGATATTGACATGTAACTCAAGATCAGAAGAATTCGGAAAAGACGTAACACAAAGGGGGCAGTTGAAGACTCCGTCCCGCGACGGCGGCGATTCCGGCGGGAAGGACGGCGAGGTGAGATCAAAGTGTTGGCGATTGATATGCTCTTCCAGCCTCAGTGGACTGTCGGAACTGTAGGGGCACATCGGGCACTCCTGCACTGGAAGTTTCGGGGAAGCGTGCGAGCGTAGTTGCAGATTTAGGCCTGAACGCAGCGGTGAACCTTGACCCGCTGCACCTTCTAACACTAAACAAGAAGAATACATTAATTTCCATTCACATTCTCAAATCGAATATAAGGCCTGTTTTTTTTAGCTGAACATCTTGCACTTCATCTTTCCTCCTCTTCTATCTACATTGGAAAAAAAAGAGGAAAGATAAATTATGCAAGTACCAGATAGTCAAATATGCAAAGACAGACTCTGAGCAGAGTATGCTAATTTTTATGGCAAAAGAGGGCAACAAATTTCATACAGAGTCTGATATCTAACAATGTCGACAAACTGCTGTCAAAAAATAGGACAAAGTACGCGTAGATCTTTCTCAGTTTTTGCTGACACAGCATATCAATACCCTAAAGCACAGATCTCCAAGGGATGTTCCAAAGAACATTCAGAGGATATCCCTATGTCCTAAGAATAAAGTGTGCTATTAGGATAGATTGTCGATAGATCCTAAGCTTAATGAGTGGATTACACAGATGACTATGGATCTGCAGTAGAAATATGATCAAATTTGTTGCCAATCTGCCAGCAAATTGCTAGTATATTTCGGTATCTAAAAAGTTCAATTAAAAAGGACAGACTTATAATCTGAACAGTATCCATTACCAGCATTGGCATTGTTACTGTTGTTATTGTTGTTATTGTTATTCACGTTGGAACTCGCTACTTGGACCGGCTTTCTCAACGACAGCTGCTGTTGATGTTGCTGCTGTTGCTGCTGCTGCTTGATGCGCTGACTCAGAGAGCTACCCCAGCCGTTCTGCAGATGAGGTGGTCGCAGAGACATGGACGGCGAGAGCGCCCGACACTCGTCGCGTCTGTTGTGTTCATCCATCAGCGAGTCATCGTCGATAAATGCCATCATATCATTCTCCGGGGTGCTGCAACATACAAGTAACAGCGTTAGCCGATCTCTCTCCATTGGGACCACTAGAGCAATAGAGCGTGCCAAACAATATTTATGCACGAGCGCGCACAGATACGAATGTCATAATAATATTATCGCCGACTCGTCGAAGTACTTCATCCGTACTACAAAGCACGTATTACATTTCAGTCGACAAATTCCTCTCGCGTTCCTCGACGCGCTGTCGCTTCCTCGTTTCCCACATGAATAAATCTGGTACAGCTTCACTGACTCTTGCACGTTTGTTCTGTCAGAGAGAAACCTCTTCGGTTCTATCTCGTCGAGATGGGTTTTGCAACTTCTTTAGATTCGCTCAAGTACGTTTGTATTTTGTAGACGGTTGTCGACAATACGCTTGTTAGCTGTATCGTTCGATTCGGTAACATGTGGTAGGATGTTTTAAATCGTTTAGCTCGCTCTAACTTTGTCTGATCTAGTCTAGTCATATGGCTCGTTGGCGGGAAATTAAATATCAGTTATCGATAATTTACTGATGGTAATACTGTTACCAGTCGCGTCGGTAAAGTGTCGGTATATAGAAATTATATGACGCACTCACGTCAATATATAGATAATGATAATACCAATAAATGATAATAATTGATAAGCGATAATTAATATTTTAACACAATTGTCGTAAAAATGTGTCTATAAATACAAAAACAGGTTAGATCGTGCAATTTCCAATACATTCTATTGTTTTGATAATTTGCATTTTGTTTTTGCACTCATAGTGATTTCAACTGGGATACACTGACTGCACATTTCGGTATCGATGCAACTGGTGTGTTCGACTGGTCGAATGATGTAGCCTTTCTCCAGTGTCACATGTTCGTCTGGGCTCAATAAACCGCACAAATCTACATAAATGTAAAGTGGCTCCGAGAAATTTGTCGAGGCCAATTGGAGTAATTAATTATCGGTACACTGTTAAATCTATAGTGTCAAATTTAACTTAACGTGAGTCTCCGCTGTTTCTACTAAATATATATCGTTATTTTTTTACCAAAACGATAGTTAAATTTGACACTATATAGCGTCAAATATAACCATTGTTTAGTATAAAATAACGATATGATTGAGTAGGAGCAGTGGCGACTCACGTTAAGTTAAATTTGACACTATAGATTTAACAGTGTAAAAGTGCCATTTCCCTTACAGCACAAAAGTTACAGCAACAATGCTGCAACATTGCAGCAATATTGCAGCGATATTGCTGCAAATTCTGTGCTGTATGGGTTCATGGGATGCTGAAAAGCAGCGTGAGTGTGATCACGTGGTATCAATTTTGACACTGGCTTCTCTACACAATATATGCACTTTTCATGCATTTTCATTGTCTAGCGTCAGTTTTGATTAATCCTAGAGAGCCTCAAAGGGAAAAAAAGAAAGAGTGATAAACTGATGGTCACGTGAATAGAATTTCAATGCCCGTCCAATCAGAACGGGATCACGTGACCAGTTTTCTCTAATCTTTTCCATGCCTATGGAGTTTTGCTGCCCGCGTCCAGTTAGAGGAGCAGTTTGCCACTCTTTCTCTCTGAGGCTCTCTAACATATCCTATTGACCTATTTTGACGCTGAAAATGAGCGTGGAACGTCAGCATGGAAAGCACTTTTCATTATTAACGTAATGATGAATGATTTATATTATATGCTCATGGAATTGCTAATACTATTGTCATCAAGTGCGATGATGAATTAATATACCTGATAGAACATAAAAAAAGCAGACCAAAAATTAAAATTACATTGCAGAGGTGCGAAAAATGTCCAATAAAACAGTCAGTTTTGCGGATTAAATTATAACTATAGTAATGTGATTTATTACACAGAAAATATTATTTATTTACAGTTTTAAAGTCATTTCCGAATATTGCGAGAGACGTACTGCGAAATAATAGAGAAATTCGAAAGGTCAACATTCACAGTGTACAATGGTTTTAATATGCACCAGTATGCACACCAGTGTTCCCAGCCGAAATCGCTATAAGTAAATCGAGGAATAATCGTCGAAAATCTTGACTAAAAAGATACATCTATTTCTACAATCTACTTCTACAAACGCAAATATTATAATATAAGATTTTGCAGAAATTATTGATTAGTGATAATATTTTTAATTTATTTTGGGATTCATCTTTCTTAATGTATGTGTGATAAAATTAAGCATAACTCAAGTAATTATCCCAGACAGCATACATTGGGTGCTGTCTCGGATAAATGCGATTTTAACTGATTGAAAACTATATATAATTAAAATCCGCAATATATACGTGGATAAATCTGGTTCTCGATTAACATAGAGATTTCCAGTCGAGATTTACACTCAACAGAATAATTAGCTAAACAATATTCATCAAATAATATTCATCAGATCATTATTCGTTTTAATATTTTTTACATTAGATCTGTTTGCGTTGCTTGATTCTTTTAATTTCAGAATCTTCACTTTCTCTTTCTTCAATATCCGATCGAATATATATTTATCTCGTCGTAAGTGCAAAAATTTTGGGGCTTTCAAGCAACGCGAATAGATCTACAGTTGAACTTTTACCGGAACATTCTTGGAAAAATTAATTTCTTTTATATTTTTATCTGTTCTATTATTAACAATTTTATTTATTATTAGAAGAAGATGGAGTAAAACTAGATAGGAGATTGAACTAATGGAGACCATCTATTTTTGTAATCAAGCACGCCACGAAATAGAAAGTGGAAGAATAGTAAAAGTTTAACTGACTAAGGAAAATGCTATCTATTTTCAATATCTTTAACAATAACTTAATATGATTTTAATTTTTAATACGATTACGTAATACTATCCATGAAAATAAAGTTTAATGAATTTACTCGATTTTATTTCACTTTATATCATAATGCGATATTATAAATGTAATAATACGAATTAAAAGAAATTTATATTCCACTTTATAGAAAGATACAAGAAGCAAAAAGAAATCAGTGTTACTTTATACATTCTAATGTACCTCGGAGTCAGGTAGTCCAAGTGAGCGCTGTTAACGTGGACCAGCATCTCCGTGGGCGAGATCTCACCTAGGTCGCAGAACGGGCAGTTAGCGGCGCCCTGGAGATGGTACTGCACCATGTGCGACCGCATTTCCTCGTCGTTGAAGCCCTCCAGGCCGCAAATCTCGCACGTGTAATTCATCTCCGGCGGTTTACTGGACGCCATTTTCAGGGTGTCCGAGGTAGCGGCCTTCCGGATCCTTTACCACATAAAATTCAGTCGAACATCATTAAAGGAAGTGCGAAGATTTATGGCGCCGGTACTGCCGATCGTAAATTTAACACCGATTAATCGCGCGCGCTATCCGCAATGCGAGTAACTGGGATTAATTCGACGTTCCCGAGGTAAATAACGGAGGGATGTAGTAACGGCGAATGGGATAAGGGCGAATCGTTACGTAAATATCATGTATTTACATTGAACGTCCTCGATTATATTGATGAGATTAAAAATAATATATTTTTTATAGTAACACACGTACGCAATAAATATAATAATATTATTTTAATAGAATAATTTATATTAATAATTTATATATAATAATATAAATAATAGATGTCTATATAAAATTTATAAAAATAATAATTTGTAAAATACTTCCGTATAATTTATATATTCGTAAAATACAAACTACAAATAATTAACCTTTACAATATCAATGTGTATTGATATTAATTAAGTAACAAATATGTATAACATTGAAATAAGAGAACTGTTGCCATTTATCCTAACTATCTTATCGTACCTACTTTTCTTCATCTCTTTCCTGTAAATTTTATCTACTTATACCATTCATTTTCGAAAGAGCAAAGAAGAAGTTAAGGTGAAAACGCTTCCACCGCGATCGAACGACAAGCAAGATAACGTAATGAAAGTGAGGTCGCGAGTCGTGATTTTTAAATCCACTTACGATACGATGGATTAGCATACGACAGTTTACGATGGATTAATTTGACGTTATGCGTGCGATTTCGATTAGCGTCTTCCGATAATCGATGTAGCCTCGGAATATCTTGCGGCGAGCGAATCCGCAACTTCCGAATAATTCGTTCGTATCTTCCGGAACTGATTTCACGAGAGATCAACGTTAATTAGTTGATCGATTCAGTGAATAAAGAAATCTGATCGTTCAAATCTTCTTTGGCGCATTCTAGACGGAATATCGAATATCGAAGATCAAATTTAATTCAATTGAATGGAACAGTGAGGCTGAACATGCACTATTTGACACTATCGGTATAATCTAATTCCCGAAGCACCAGCAGCAGAAATACTCGTTCCAACGGACTCTTCGTGATATTTTAAAATGGTTCACGGTGGTGATGTACGAACGAACACCTGGGAAATTTAACCGAAGCGATATCGTTCGATTTTTCTCACGTTTCCTTTTTCCCTCGAGTGCGTGATCGAACGAGAGGGGACATCCTTTTCGACGACCGTGAAATAAAGTTCGACGCGATACGCTAACAACATAGTAGTTAGCGAATTGCAATGAATTATTTCTAGAATTTTTCCCCTTTGCTGGTGTTTTAAACACGACAATTGATACGGACCGAAACGCATCCGTGGTGTTTTTCCGCAAGAGACACAGATGAAACACTCTTGCTGGAAAGCACCCTTAATCTATAATGTCACTATGATCGACTCCAATTAATCGCGTTCACTGCAGTGCAATCGACTCGGAGTAATCGACGGTCGTACTGGATCCGTTCCAGAAACGCGTTCCTCCCGAACCACTATCATCCATACACTTGAATCAAACGCTGCACTTAAGGGCTTCTCTCACCTCGGCGATTTCACCCCCGCAGCGGCACGGTTATCAGCCGTGTCTAATACCGTATCGCGACGTCGGAGCGGCGAGTCAATCGATGGACTCTTGCCAACCGAAGGCCAGCAGGAGGCCCGTGGCAATCCATAACTCGTTCCCCGCGATAGTTGGAAGGCCGATTCTTGCGATCAACGGCGTCGTCGGCAACGACGACGAGACGCATGTAACGTCGCCGCCGTCTCGCGGCGGCAGCGGTGGTGGCGGATGAAGGGCAAAAGAGAGAGAGAGAGGGGGGGAACGTCGCGACTCTTTTTATTTGCTCGCCCCCGGTGAAACTAGGCCACCGAGTGACTCGCGCGAGAAAACGACCACCGTTGGGTTGGGTTGACCCATTTCTGGGTCCCTCGCACTGACGAGTACGCGTGCACTCGGAAGCCGAACGTCTGTCTTTTCCGCGCGTGGCCGGGTTGCTCGTCCTTCCGTTTTTCCTTCCTCCCAAACTTACTCTTCTCGTGGTAGGCCCTCGCGCTCGTCCCGCGGAAGCGGGACACCGCCGATAGCCTAACGCACCGCCCCGTTGTTCGGCTCCATATGACAGCACTGCGGGCAGTTCCTTCCGTCGGTTTATTCGTTCGGATGATTTTACGACTCACTTCCCCATGCGCAGGGGGTACCTGCCACCCGCTGTTGGCGGCCGCGCGACCCGCTCCGACGCCACCCCCGCGACAACGCTTCCAGCGCCGCTCGACACCCCTTCGGAATGCGCTGTCGGTAACGGCTGATGTCCCGCATGAGGGTGGCTAGTGGGAAACTAGACACGCGGTACCGGCGAAGCTATCGATCGTATCGTACTAATTGTAATAATAATTATATAATGCAGTATTAATTTCAGTAATAATTACAATACAGCTATAATTACAATAATAATATTTACAATAAGATATCCTAAGGAGAACAAGAAAATCAAAATAATGTCAATTTGACGTCGTATTGACAAAATTTACGTCATTTTTTGGTCATGATAAAAATTTCGATCTCAGATAATCTAAGAATGATTTTATATATTAAGTTTATATGTAAGTTTATATATAAAGTTTATATATAAAGTAGGGCTCTAATTTTATTCCGTTTTTCGAAGATACGTGTAAACGTAAAACGTTTATCCGTTTATATTCGCTTTCAAAAAAACGTTTACTTGAAGGTAAACGTTTACACGTTTAATTAGCATATCCGTTTATAAAAGAAACATTTTTCCGAATATACGTATTTTATTATACATTTAAACGAAAATACATTTACATGTATATTTAACATATCCATCTATGAAAAACAGCTTTTCGAATATTTTAACGTTTTTTAATTAAATTAAAAATCGAATTTTTTGCATTTTCTCAATTCGTCACACTCCTTAATAAAGGGATAAACCGTTTATATAAAAAAAGTGAAAATATTCGGAAAAACGATTCTAATAAACGGATATGCTAATTATACGTGTAAACGTGTTTTCGTTTAAACGTATAATAGCGAGCCCTAATATAAAGTCATTCTTAGATCATCTGAGATCGAGATTTTCATGACCAAAAAATGACATAAATTTGTCAATATGACGTCAAATTGACATTATTTTGATTTTCTTGTTATCCTTGGGATGTTATTAGGTTATTACATAATTTCTTTATACTGTCACACGGAAATAACAATTAATTTTGCTAAAGTATTAAAAAATTTAATAAATATACAAATCTGAAAATAATTTTGTAAGACTATCAAAATAATTGTAATCTCAAGCAGATCTAGATGAGCAACAATAATTTAGATCTACATTAGATCCAGCTGTTCAAATAGATCGATCCAAATTACTTTAAATATTATTCCGCTTTATTTTAATAGAAAGTGCGCACGAAATGTACTATACGTGACAATTTTTCCGAATACTTTCTAAATAGAAGGACAACAGAAAGATAATTATAACGGGATAATGCACGTGTCTCAAGTATCTCAATCTCCGGTAAATACCGGGAACGGCGCGTTCATTGCTACGTTCCAATTTCTCTGATTGTCCTCGTATTGTCTTTCCACGCTCGAGCTTCCCGTAATAACATACGTCGGCGCGTAAGAAGAGGGCCACGGCGGAGCCCGGCATTATCCAAATAGCAGAATGCGACGCGATTGTGCCTGTCGCGTTGCATTACGGTGTCTCGTCGGACGAATGGTTGGCGCGTCGCCCGTTATTATCTTTCGCGAGTGTCGCATCTTCGTACAAACGGGCACGACCGGGGTGCGTCGCGATGCATCGGAATTCCGCACGCGACCGCGACACATTCGCGCGCAGAGGATTCGATTTCTCACGGTGCAATGGACGCTAAAGCCCGCTCGTTGCCTCATCGACATGCATTCGACGACGGGGCACAAGATACCAACGTTCAACGAACTGTTTACCCCTTCTCCCTTGGTCAATCGTGCTCTCTGTTTCCTCGTAAAAAATAAATGATCCAGAGTGAACCCGCCGAGGGGAATTTATCTGTGAATCCAGTTTTCTGCTAAATCGAATCTCAAGCAGAACACAATTAGTTATCGAGACATCAAAATGTGTGATATTAAAAATGGCTGTAAAATAATTAAGTTATACTAAAAATCAAAACTTTTCAATCAGTCACAATTCATTTTAACGCCATTTTGACGTTATTTGTTCTGCTCGAAATATCCAACTTTTATACTACAACAATAGAATAATATCGTAATCTTAGAATGTAATAAATATATTACAATACATTTGAATAATGTATAATATCTTGCACGTCACATTTTTAACAATGTTTTTAACTTTCTACATTGTTATGTATCTTTCAACTTTCGAAGTTTTTATCTTATACCTATATTGTTTTAACGCTTCGTTTTTCATATCTCTTGCTTACCTTCGAAAGTAACTTTTTTCATTCTATTTAAACAATTTTTCTTTTGCAGTTTCTTTAGAGAGACGAACTTTTATTATTTAGTTCGCGAACAAGAAAAATTACGTGACAATAGATGACAATGACTTTCTCGTATTGATCCGAGATGAATCAAAATTCACGTCTCGCTCGTCTCGCTTGCTAGATGCATACAACGCCGTCCAATTAGCCGACGCGTCTGTACGAAGGTAATTAATAACCATTCCGAGTACTTGAGCGAGTTAAATCGAGTCCAACGAAGTTGGCGTTGTTGGGTTGTGTTCCTGGTATTAGATCGCTCCGATACAAAGAACGTCATCGAGAATGTTTGTCTAAAGAAGATGAATAGACAGACTAAATGGATGTGCAACAAGAAGAGAATATTTAATATCATAGTAAAAATTTATTTAAGTATTACATATGAAAAGAACGGTTTCGTTAAAATATCTAAAAATTTAGGTAGATATAGAGAGATCTGAAAATAATTTTGTTGAGTTATTAAAATAACTATGTAGAATGCTCAATGCAGAAGCTGATTGCTAAAATATCAAAACTTCTTGCAGTATTAATCATCATGCTTAAATATATATACATATAAATATATATATTTCCTACATAATTATTTTAATAATTCAACAAAATTGTTTTCAGATCTGTATCTACTTAAATTTTTTAATATTTTAGTAAAATCATTCTTTCTGTGTAAGAACAAATTAGGCTAATATTATTATGCCTAAAAATAATTTCTTTAATTATTTTGTTTTATATACGACTATATAATTATTTAAATTCTTTGCTATATATTTTGCGTAATGATAAGGAAGAGTAGAAATACACAAACGGGGGAAGATGAAACTGCACTAGCATGTGCGAACACGTCGTTAGCTTCGAAGTCGCGAAGGAGAGACTCGTAAGTGACGCCAGTTAACATTGCGGTCTCGCCTCATAAATTAGTTGCATCCTCCCGCACAGAGTAAGGATCGTTGTGATACACGTTCGATGAAATTGGACCGGTATGCATTTGCGACTCCAATCACGTTCGCCAATCGGCAAAACTGGTTTCCTCAGAATTGGCATTCGTAAACGAATTTTTGGTAAGAACGCTCTCTCGAATCTCGGCGAATAATTGAGATGCAGCCAACCACATTTTCTTGAATGTCTCTATCAAGCGATAAACAGGGATCGACGGAATTTCGATGAATCCAAGCGTTCAAGTGGATTACACCGGAAACAATAAATACATGTCTTGTCGATTAATTTTCAAGAGCAGTCATTAAATCAGTATTTTCGGTAAGCAGCTCACCTGAAATTACCGGCGGTAATTTTCAGTTTGACGATTGGATTGAGCTTTTATGGCTAATTTAATCGTTCAGTTTCGAGAATGGACGTAGCCGGAGGACTACATTCTTACGCGTACCAATCGCCGATCGACAGCGAGCAAGACGATTGATTTGTACATCGTTACTCATTGTTAATTATTTATGCGCGACAGGTAGTAATGTGGATACTCAGATAAGGTAGTCCACACCAGTAGCACGTCGGAGGTCCGTCGAGCTGCGGTCCAGCGATGTTTGAATATTTATATGATCATGCGCGATTAACATATATAGCGGACGTGTCTTGGGAGAGCCTCGATCGCGTAACCAGTCGCTCGTTTGCTTTACGTGACTGCTAGGTGTTGAGAACAAATTCTCTCTCTTTCTATCTCTCTTGAGACTGCATTTATGTTATCGTCTTGAAATTCTCGAAGGATGCCGGATGGCGAGAAGAATATTGAAGTATCGATCCCGGAACTACTCAGTGAGAAACGACAATGGAGGTGAGAAACATCGATTTGACGTCGATTCGATGATTTCGACGATTTTACATTGAGAAAAATGTCTGATTGAAATTCTGGTTGAAAATGAATCAATTAGAAGTTTCTGGTTAAATCTACTAGAATTCTAGTCATAACTAGAATTCTGGTTGATATAATTTTTCTGATTTGTTCATTTTCAATCACACATTTTTCTCAGTGCAGAAACACTCGGTATAAGCATTTTCTCTATGAAAATATCGTTGCGAAAATCGGTCGAACAGTCCTACGCTAAGGATATGTTAATCGACAAAATAAAAAAAAAAGTGGTACTTGTAGCTGGATCAGCGGAACAAGACTGTATTTTAGATTTAATTTACTTAAAATTAGCGGGTTAACTCATTTTTGCATAACACCCACCAATTGTGCAACGCACGCAAATGACACACCGCGCTGCTGTTATTTACATCGATGTAGTAGAATAACGGCCTCCCTCCCCTTTAAAGAGACAGAGCGCAAAGGAGAGAGAGAGAAAAGGAGAGACGAGATTAAAAGGGGAACGAAGAAGAGAGAAATACCATGGACCGGTCGTCCGCTGCCCACGTGCGGATTGAAGGCGATTTATCGGTGGAATAAATTAATAAATTACAGCTTGCTCTGAGAATCCGCTCCGATCAGTCAATCAAATATCCGAAGACGACAGCGAACGTGTTTTCGGACACCCATTGGCCAGCGAGACATCGATAAAAAATGGATGGTCCTCCACGCTTCAATCTCTGACTGCGCGATAAATCATGAAGCGTAGAAAAATGCGGGCTGTATGCAGTTCGACAAAATCGCCCCGACATTTAATTGAGCCGTTCACATAAAACACTGTGCGCTGTGGATTTTCTTAACAGATTAATAATCCTATTCTTAGAATCCGGTTGTGAGTTATCTGTGAGTTATCTTATAATAAGGTCTAATCTTATCTCGCTGAAGTATCTGTTCGTCGCGTTTGGGGACGAAATGTCCGTCCGAATTCGAGGATTATTTATACAGGACGTCACGTCGCCAGCCTTCGAGCAGTATTGAGCGTATCGAAAATGTATTACGGAAGATTTACTTTGCGTCGTATCGCGACGTTATCAGTGAAAGTTACCGTCCCTGGGTTATCGGCTTTTCTCCTTCTCGGAATACGGTGCCGCTCGAAGCCACGAGGCAAATAGGCTGGCGGCGACATTCGATTTATGGGTGCGGACTGATTTTCGTCTGACCTGCGTGCTCTCGACTCGAGACGGATACATAAGTACTCGGGGAGAGATACTGCAGATGGAGAACGAATACCCGGTCAAGTGATCCATTACGTGCTCTTCTCTCTCTCTCTCTCTCTCTCTCTCTCTCTCTCTCTCTCTCTCTCTCTCTCGCTCGCATCACCGGATTTCGCTACTTGCGCGCGTAACAAAGAACTCACTACGAGGACTCGCCGCGCGGTTAAGGGACGACGGGAAGAGGAAAGAAAGGAAAAAATAATGCGTCAGGGTACACCGTGTGGGTATACGGTCGAAGATGTCACAATAGCGGGTTGCACCGCATGACAGGCGTATACGCGCCACGCGTCTCTTCCCACCCACACACGCAATTCCTCTCACGCCGTCCCACTCTCACGCAACGTTCGTCCTCTTACCCGTCTTCGTCGAACCCGGGTCCCCCTCCGGCACTCCAGGGAGCCCCGGTTCTACTCCTCGTTTCTTCCTCTCACCCACTCACTCAGTAAAAAGCTCAACTCGTGACTCGTAAGTGCACCACGAAAAGCTCAGTCGCTCGCGAGCTGCGTTCGAGTGCACATCTCTGTTCTGTGCGAGTGCCATGCGTGTCTCGTCCCGACATGTGACTCCTCCGCATCCGTGAGGCTGCCTGATATCTTCTTCTTCTTCTTCTTCCCTCTCCTCCTCCTCCTCTTCCTTCTCTTCCTCCTTTTCTTTCTCTCTTCGCGTCTTTTCTCTGATTTTCTCTCTTCACGGTGAAACACGCGTGCGTACGGTGGTGAGATGAGGTGAACGCGCGCGTTGTTACGCAGGAATTCAAAATAAGGGTGCCTTCCCACGCATCGAAAATGCACCACTTGACGGTGGTGATAACAGCGGTAGCGATCCTCGCGCCGGTCGCTGGCAATCCCTTCCTCAACGCAGCGCAAGGTAAATAATTTTATATTTTTCTTCCACGCGGGATTTATAAAAAGACAGGCGAATCGGATTAGATTGAAAGAACGATGAATTTATTTTTGCGTGGTACGAATGAATGAGTTAAAATTAAGAAAAATCGAATCCTACGTGATCAAATAAATAAATTATTTTATAACGATTCTCTTCGCGAAGCTATCTGCGAACTCCTAATTTTAATTCAATTAATTAATTATAATTCTGTTTTTGTGAATGTACGCCCTCTATTATTTCTCGCACGAAGAGTTATATAATTGGAAATTTTGATTGGAGAGTTTGCTTATCGAAATTATCATAATTTATGGTCAATAGCAAATATTTTAATTATTCGGAACTGACAAAATCTAAAGGCACTAATTAAGAAATCAAAATGACATAACTAGTATAAGAGAGAGAGGAAAGAAATATATACTCGTATAAGAATAAATATTAAATATATTTTAATAAGAATAATTCAAATTTGACATTTTCGACAAAACTTGGTTTTATCAATGCAAGATTAACTTTGATTTCGGTTGAATTTACTCTTCATCTTTTTCTAAGAATTAGAGAGTAAAGTTCGAGAGTAAAGTTAAAATCTTACATTGGTGAAACTGGACCAAAGAGATTTATAATGGAGTGGGTCCAATAAATTCACCGTCAGTTCCGGAGGATTAAAATAGTATGAATTATCGGCGATAGAACTGAAATCGATGGATCCCGCCAAAAGTATCAGCCATAGTTTTTCTTGCTGGGCAGAAGGATTACGAGTTATTTTAACGCGTGTTATCACATCCAGTTGTGTGTGTGAACCGCCGATTATTTTTAAGATCGGTCGGCGCGATGTCGCTTCTACGCGCAAAAATACGAGCCCCGGGACAGATTCATTGAACCCATTTCTCGCGAGTGTTCGTCATCGGACGGCAAGAAGATATCAACGACAACTTCCCGCCACATGTGCGCACGAGCCTCCGCCGTTCCTCCGATCTCTCCTACGATCCCTTCCGTTGCGCTGATTTTTTTAGTGCACCCCGCCACCCGCATGGCGATTTTTAATGTCTCGCCTCGCTCGTCGTTAAAAACTCCTTCCCCTGACCGGGAAACGAGCGAACAGGGGACCCGAGAAAGGGTTTTTTTTTATCACGATTCGAGCCGAGAGCTTCAAGTTCTCACGGATCATGCGGCAAAAAGTTTCGCTTCCTTCCGCGACACCCCTTTAGGATTCTTTCAGTCGACACATAAAACAATTTATTTTTTTTTTCATCATGTAAAGATAATAGAGACGGGATTTCTCTAATTTGCATTGCAGTCATGTGATGTATATATATTTCTCTTCATTTTAACGAAATAAATATTGTGCATTGCGAGAGTAATTGAGACTTATTTGTATGCAAGAAGTATCTTGTGGAGTTCCTTTGATATAGTGTATTTAAAAGAAGTGATCTCAGAACTCGGAATACTTAAAATTAAAAAGAAAAATACTTTCGCTTGCCGCACAGTCAACCTATGTCGCAATTATCGCCGGCAAATATATGCAAACTAGCGCGAGATAACGTGAACGTTAACACTACGCGTGTTTTTTTGTCCTCGATAATCGTAAATCGAGTGCAATCGCGGGTCGCACATTCTCCATTCGGAGTTCATTTTATCGAGATGAAGTACCCCGTTTTCCCACAACGACGTATTTTCTCTCTCTTTCTTTCTTTCGTTGCCACATCTTTCTGGTCCCTTTAATCTTTCCTGAAATTTACACGATGCACGTGCATTCGTGTGAACAAGGTGTCGCTAACGGTCCCCGATCTCTCTACCTTCGGCCCAGCTCGGAGGCGTATTTGCGCGTACATACAATAAGAGAAAAGAGAAAAACATACGCATAAGCGGAGGCATTGGCAGCATAAATATATCCACACACGAGAACTAAAGGTGATAACGCGTCGCGATTCTCTCACTCGCTGCTCGTTCAACGCGCTTATCGATACACAACGCGATTCCTAGGAGAGTCTACGTGACTGGTGTCTAAGAAAAAGAAATCTACGTGTATTATAGAGGCTCTATAAAGTCAAAGATCTGCGTATCGAATATGTAAATATAGAAACTAATTTTTCGTTCTATTTGCAGACTGGAATTTTATTTTAACATTCTTAAGGTCTTTTTATTTTAATTCCTAGCCTTGAATTTAATTTTAATTGGATTGTAATTTAAAACTTTGCGTGTATATGCTCTATGAAAATATTACAGCATTATTATAAGGTCGTTCTCATAAATCAACGCCGATAGATCTTCCATTCATCATTCACAGTTCTTCCATACGCAGAGTGCGATCCCGAGTGTAAGCAGCGACGTAATAGACGTCACTGATGCGAGCGCGATTTACATAGAACGCGAATTGCATCCATGTGTCGCAAATGATTAACATGTTACGCGTCGGTTTTGACCGGCCCAGGAACGCAGAAGCAATTTATTTACACGCCTGGAAAATGTACGTAATCCATTGGCACGCGCATATTACAAAATTTACCACTTGATTTATAGCTACACAGCACGCGCGTGAATAATTATTAAGTCCCCATGACGTTACGTAATTATTCTATCTTAATGATACATGAACGCGACACCTCCGTCGTATTGGAGGAAAAGAAATTGAACGTTGAGTAGACTAATGATTTTTGATCTACGTTGTCAATAAAATTTCACTTATTTCTCTCTCTCTTTTTCCTTTACATACACACAAGTGCTTGTATTTTTATCGTATATTATAATGGATGCTTTCCATTTGGTGACACAAGTCGGCACAAATTCTGTCTTTGTTATAATTCTTTAATATAATTCTACATTTAGGTTCATGAGAAATTAAGATCAAGATCAATCATATTAAAGAATTATACACAATTGTGAAGCTACCTTTTTGCTGAACGCCGACATTGAATGTGAAGAAAGATAGAATAATAATATTTGTGTCGACTTGTGACTGTTACACAAACAGAAAGCATCCATTGTAATTCTTCGTTTTGTATCATATCTATACTTTGTATTATATTTATACTTTTGTATGTACTAGCTACAGATCGCCGTATAAGTCCTTTTCTTCTTCTTGCTGTTATCACAGAGCGTTAAATGAATAGCGACTTCTCTCTCTTTCTTTTCTTTTGCTGACGATATGATTTAGCGGTTGTCACATTATTATTTGGCGAGTGCAATTTTCACGCGTTTACATAAATAATTGCACAGATTATGTGACGGAAAAACAACCCTCGCACGCAACTTTGTAGCGACTTAATCGCAACAGGAGTTCGCGAAAAGCGTTAAATTACGAGCTGCTCGCGTTCATAATTATGTCCATTCGGAATTGATCGGCGAACGAAAAGGCAGCCGGTGGTCGTTTTGCAGGAACTGCGTAAAGGCGGCGAGATAATTGGCAGTTTGTCGCACGTACGCACGTAATCCGCATCTTTTAATGCCGGCGAGAGTGTCGATCATAATGATTCCCGGGTGTAAATTTGACGCCCGGTTCTAGGCGTGTCAAATCGCCTGCCACTCGACAACTTTGAACGTGTAATTTCACGCGTGTGCCTCGCCGTAACTGGAAATTGGAGCAGCGACTTACGCAAGCCGTAATATACATAATGTACAAGTACACGTACCCACAGTCGCACTCTCTCGATCGCCGATCGAGATCGATACTCTTAATTAACCATTAAACATCCGCTCATCTCGCCGCCTCCGATACGCCCTCGTGGACCGTCAATGCATTATTATGCGTTGGCTTATACATTTTCCAAGTAATTCTAATACTCTGAGGGAGTTCCGCGACTAATGGCTCTCAATGAGTTATTATACTTTCAAAAGCTGAGCGAGAACCTGCATTTTAGAAAATACATATTAATTTCTTGAAACTAGTGCATGATTATCAATATTAATTGCACGTTATTTGCGCACGAAACGAAATTACTGTTATTCCATTACGAATAATTATAGAAATTTCTCTCTCGTAACTGTATATGGTATCGAACAATTTGAAAATTAGTTTTATACCGGTTTCAATTTTTTATTTTAATGCCACTGCTTGTCTTTTGTAGGAGTTTTGTAAATTTCGTGTTTTAATACATTGTCACCCTCGTGCGTTGTAATAATTTAGTCGAAATCTTTTAAATTTCTTGCAAGGGAAAAAGAGTTTTTGTTCTCTTTTCTCCAATTGTTTTCTTTTATGAACGGATTTCTTTCGACGATTTCGACAATAAAACGCAGTCGAAAGCATCGATGAAAACATGGATGTGCACTACGATGTCTCATTCCGCTTACGTAATAGAAAATAATAGACGACAAATGATGAGCTATATAATAATGATTATCCGGAAAATGTTGAAATAAATATGGAGATAAAATCGGACAAGGAAAAAGCGTAACGATTGACGTATGACGGTATGACGAAGCGAATGCGAGAAACCTTGAGGAAAAAAAGTCAAGATTTATAGATTGATATAATTACGATTACAGATCAACAAACATGAAATGATATTATTCACTATTATATAAATGAAGATGAATTTCAAAGTCACATTCGTGATAATTGTATTATATTAATATAATAAAATATCACTTTTGTACAGTACAGTTTTACATCATTTTCCATCTTGGAACAAGTACAGGATGCTTTTCGGCAAAAGACACAGATGATGCAATGTAATACAGTGAATCATTATATTTTTGTTGTTTGCCAATGTCAAACAAAGATGAAATGATCACTGTGTTACACTGTATTTCTCGTTGGAAAGCATCAACAATTTGACGATACTCTATACAGCATAGATCTCCAAGGTACTCTTTAAAACTTTTAGAGTGAATTATTGTCACTCTGAAGAGTGAAATCTCATTCTTAAAGATTGAAAATTGGGCCACTCTTTTTCAAGACTGGCTAAATTTTCACTCTTTAGAATGAGATTCCACTTCAAAGAATTTAGAGAATAAAGATATTCAAAAGTCGCTCCTACGTGCTAAAGACGCGCGTTCCCAGGATGTTTCTCTGATAAAATGTGCTGCTTATGACATCAAAAAGTTAATTAATTGGAAGAGCGATAAGAAGTGGATCGTGATAGTTGTTATATCAATTTCAAAAGACAGATCGCACGCTCTCGCCACAGAGACGTAGACATAATTAGGAAGATACTGGGGGGGTTTTTTGTGGATCCTACGGCGACACCCGGTGGTGTTCTTCGGGGGACCGGTTGTCGCGAATTTCTTGTTAAGGAGACAAAAAAAAGAAGGAAGCAGCAGCAGATCTCGAGAGACAGAGATAGAATAAACGAAAGAAAGAAGGATTGTGAGAAGCATCCGAAAGACTCTTCACCATGAAGATTACTTATATGTACTCCTCCGTCGATATATACCAGCTACATGGTGTATACTGCAGGAGAGGAGAGAGATAAATAAACACATAAAACCTCTGTGACAGCTTCACGCCGGATAAAAACATGTCGAGAGACACGTATCACGATTCCCTCCTTTTTATCTCCCCGCTGCCGCCAATCCCTTGTCGATTTCCTCCTTCTCTTTCTCTCTTCTTCGCACCATAAAATCCGCCGTGCCTGCTCGGGCGCGAGTTTGATGACTATATTAATTATGTATAGTACAATTTCTTCGCGCGCACATCGCATCGTTTGCCTGCCTGCAGCATCTAATTATGCCCTCGTGAAGATTATCGCGCCTATATTTGCAAATAACGATGTGGCGCGTTCGTAATCGTCGATAATGGCTGACAGATTGCGAAAGGTAGGATTTGCGATGGAGAATTGATTATGGTACGATTAATGAGTGTCAGTCAGATCGGCGATAGATGGAACGTCCTTTATTCAAGGAGCATTTATTTTCAAATTCCCCCTCCCCCTCCCCTATTTGATCTCTGCATTCATTTATCTTGCGAAGATTAAGCATTTCATTCCGTAGGAACAAATCCCTTCTGACTTGTCTTAATTCTGTTTTCTTATCCGCAAAGAAAGATTTTTTATAGTATCTTTTCAGACTATAATTTGAATACACAATAAATAGGAATTGAAGGCCTTAAATGGTCAAGCTAGGTCTTTTATAATACTTAGATAATTCGATATGAATTTATATACTTATATTCAATCTTACGCGCCAAATTTTTAGTCTTGAAACGCAATTGTAACGAGAATTAGAGTAGTAATATTAAAAATTAAATTAACAAGCAATTTTTTTTCTATTTGGAATTCTTGTTTGCAGAGGAAATAGACATTGGTAGTGCATCGAGGAATAAAATTTTATCGACGCATTGCAATTCGCAAAGAGCTTTTTCTGATGGGTTTCTGGAGTCATCGTGTTCATATATAAGTCATATATCCGCTGATAAGAGTATGGGAGAATCGCGCATTCTTTTTTACGAGAGACAGTAACGCCGACGATGTCGCAGCCAAAAGACGCAGCTGCGAATGCAGTTATGCGACCGTGTATGTAACGGCGAGTCGCGGGTCGTGTATACATACGGAGTCGGACAGCTTGCGCTGAGGGAACGAATATTGCACGACACATTCCCGCCGATCGACGTCACCTCGGGTCGCTCGTTTAAATTCGTTGAGGAAACGCGCTCGCCTCGTTCCGAGAAAGATTCGCGGCGAAACGGAGAAATTCGCTGTAAATTACGCGCGTGAAGACTGGTGAAGACACGCTTATTGTCTCGGCACGCGTGGACCGACATACCGATCGTCCAAGTAGACAGGATGCCATCGAACACACAAACATTGATACGTAAATGATTTATATTGCAGACACCGCGATGCATTATTGATATCGACTGTGATTCCGACTTAATCAAGCGAGCGATCAAGATGATCCGTGTTTGGTGATTTTTATTACTTTCCAAGGTGATTAATGTACACCGAGAGAAAAAATATCTTGATACAAAGAAATAAGTTATTATTAGGATCCACCGAATAAATAATTTTCTTGTGTTACGTAATTTTTTCTATCAAGATATATTTGTTTTTACTGAGAAAAATTATTTATTCGGTGAGTCTTAATAGCTTATTTTTTAATATCAAGATATATTTTTCTCAGTATACGAATAATAAATATTTCTAGTGCTTTTTATGCTTTCATGGATACTTTCTATACAGAAACTGTATATATTTCGCGAGCTACCTCCGCGTGTCCAGATCCATTATTAGAATGCCAAGGTTTCGTGAATATTGCAATTCACTTCATCAGAGCGAAGAGCAATCTGATACTCTTTACCCTGATGAATTAGAGAACTGCAATGTTCACGAAACGTTGGCTTTCTAATAATGGATCTGGATACGGAGATAAAACTCGCGAAACGTAAAGCTTCTGTACAACAATATTTCTCTTATATTTCCGTTAATTATCAGCAACATTTTTTTAGATTCCCGTTAGAGACTGGCTTAGGGGTTTTGTTATGCAAAAATCACACATACATCGCGTATATAAATTTAGACGCGCCGTTTGCGGATTATGGCGCACAGACGGATTTACTGCAGATGAAATCTGTCATTATCAACACGACGCGAATGTGCATTAGGCGCGTTCGACGTGTCGACGTTTGAAAAACAAAGAGGAGAAAAGCAAGAAACAAAGTCGCAAGAGAAAACGTCGAATTAAATTTACAACACGTCCTCGAGGTAAAGCATTATGATCGCGCAACGTGTAATCCATACAATGAGATGAACGCGCGCGATCGTTTCTCGGAAGGATTCGCGAGTATATTATTATATTTGTCGTGACTGCGTTTCCTATTTTGTTATGCTAATTTCAGAGAGACGACGGACTGCAGGAGACCGAGCTGCCTCGCTTCATCGAGCGCATTAATAGCGTTTAAAATGCCACTGGAATCGCTCCGCCGAATTTTGTATTAGTCAAATTAAACGGTCCACTTTATTAGGCGTTGTTTGTCACTTCTCGGCATAGCGTCATCGTCGATTCCTCTCGTAACAGTCTATTATTATTATTATTGTTACTACATTATCGTTAATTATATAATTTGTTAATTATAGGGTGTCACATGGAAAGTTGCTGAAACTAAGCTGTTAGTTGTAAACGCACATAGGAAATAGAAAAAGTAAAATATTTTTCAATACAGGACAATTTTGTTTATATATAAAGCAAAGACAATCAGACATATTTGTATCATCAAAATTTAAATACTAATCGAAATTAAAAAACAATAATATAATATACGGACAATGAAAGCGTTAACACGGCGCGGGAATTGGTGCGCAATTTATATAATAGTCAAATAATATTCACATAATATATTAAAATTGTACAATGACTGTCTATACAAACTTATTTGGACGTTTCGGTTTTCTTCAAACCATCTTTAGCAAATTCGTAGATCATTATCATAGATGTCTTGACAAAATAGTTGGAAAATGTTGAAATTATGCTCTATATTTGTATCGTTTGATATAAAACTGCGTTTAAAAATGACAGCTGATTAATTTCAACAGTTTCCCTTGAGACACCTTGTGTGTAATATAATTACACCTCTACCGTCTTTTATGTTCTCAAAATTGAGAATGTCTTCTCTCTCAATTTCTTCCTCTCGATAAATTTTAGCGAAGTGTTTCTTGAAAGTAAAACGTATTGCGTTCACATGTCGTACCATTTGGATTTGTCGATCTGATGTTTCCCGTCAAAGTCACGAACATTTCGGCTTCTTGGGTAGCGAGACCGGGTGGGATAAAGTGAAGGGGGCTCCGCAGTTTAGATCGGTGTAAACGCCGGATGGCCGCGAACGACGCCAGCTATTTTTGTGTCGTCCGCAACAGGAGCCACAAAACGCCGCGTTTAAAGGCGCGACGCACTTGTCGCGGTGAAATTTCACGTGGAAACGTCAAGGCTCTTTGTGGCAAGGATTCGATTAAAGGCCCGTCTTAAACGACCCGCGTGAGTTTTTACGACGACGAGATGATTGCAAAACGCACTCGCATGCGTAATGAGTAAAAAAGCAAAAAAAAAAAAAAAGAAAAAGAATGAAATAAAACTCCCGAGTGTGCGGTCGAAGTCACGACGATAAACGTGAGCGATGGCAGGTTTCCACGCTCTATAATAGTAACCGTGTTGAGAGAGCAGAAAATACGATTCAACCTCCACAAATCATCCTACTGATATTTTAGGACCAGACGTGAATAAACTCGGTGACAAACGGATAAGTGCCAGGTGTCGGTGACCGAAACCGATATCTAGCCAAACGTTCTGTAATTTATTCTGTAATAGGAGAACGTTCCCCGAGACTCTCGAGCACCCTCCTGTTTGCTCAAGAATGCAAACGATCCCGGACGCGACTGATATTTCCCATTCCCGCGACAATACGGCCGTAATTATAATTCTTTGTAAGTGCCATGAAATTCAAACGATCTTGTTCTGTAATTTTACGAATGAATACTTCGAATAATATTTCTAGAAATTTCTGTACTATGAATACACGAAGTATCTTCAACTTCATTTTCTTCAGATTACGATTGTAAAAAAGAACTCTGCAGTATGTACGGGCGTATATACATAATCGGAATCGAAACGATTCTTCGAAATGAAGCGAGAAAAGGGAGGGAGCTACAATTTGCTGTTAATTGGTATCTATTAGCTTCATTGTAACGCAGTGCATACGTGTTGGAACGGTCGGCGGCCCTTACGATTTCAGTCGCCATTCAAAAGACCCCCTTTCACACGAGTCACTTTGATCGAACCCGCATGTTAACCCGGTAAAGTCGTTAAAGATCTTTCACGTCAAAACGTGACACGTTGGGAGGAGTCGTTGACAACCATTCACGTCAGAAATATAAAAACAGGAATAAACGCGCGTTATGACGGGGTACGTAATTACGTCACAATCGAAGCATTGTAAAGGGCAACAAACTGCCCACTGGCGATAAGCTTGAAACTTCGAAAATCAATTCTCTTGAAACGTCATACGAGCCCAAAGTTTGTCGTTAAATACGATGGAAGGCTCTCGAACGAAGAACAGGATGTTTTATTCGATTGTTCGATCCAAATGACGTACCGGACAATTCCCCTCCAGTCGTTTAATAATTGAAGACGTTGGGAAGAAAGGGGACATACGGAATGTTTCTCGACTGCACGCCACTGCAGTCGCTAGATGGAACGGAAACTTTTAATATTTAAGAACACCGACGAGAAATGTCCACGTCTCAACTTCTGTCCTACTTTATTTCTCGTTCTAAAAAAATGTTACGTAAATACAGTCGTTCCACCGTTATAATAATTGACGTAGTAATGAATATAAAATTGCCATTCAAAAATGTAAAGAAAAGCGGTAAAAGCAATCTTTTGTAATTTTATACAGCCGAAAATGAAATAAGAAAAAGAATTTTATTTTCGGTCTAAACGGATCTTGATGCTTTAATAATATTTACACACATATAAATTTTTTAGTTTTCTAAATTGCGCGCCGATTTGGTTTGTCGGATTTGAAACACAATCATAAACTGAAACTGGAAATAACATCACAAATATATTAATAATTATATTGATCGTTAATTTAATAATGATGCTAATAAGTATTTTAAAACACTGCAAAGAACTTATTGCGACAAAAATTACCTCAGTCGGGATGAAATTCTTCAATTCTGTTTTTGTGAATCGGAGTCTCCGAATCTAAACTGTATGTGAGGTCCCTCAGGGTGGCAAAGTTTTGACACTAATGTACCCTCGTGAGGACCCCTGAAAACGGATCCTTTTTTTTCCTTTCTGCCTCTCTTATGTTGACG
Organism: Mycetomoellerius zeteki; assembly: GCF_001594055.1. Taxonomy (NCBI): domain Eukaryota; kingdom Metazoa; phylum Arthropoda; class Insecta; order Hymenoptera; family Formicidae; genus Mycetomoellerius; species Mycetomoellerius zeteki. Next base: position 1,520,875 of record NW_017257294.1, read on the forward strand.
TAATGCAGGATACGCGTCTGTTTTATGTCAGCGGAAAAGTGGAGGAAATATTCTCGAGTATGACCGTTTATCGGATTATAGTTTCCATCTGCTCTTTTGATGCACAAAACTAATCTTTCCTTTCTGTTACAGAGATGTCCTGCTGCTCGCTGGCTGCTGGGTCCTGTCGGAATGTGTGCTCCAAGGTACGCATTTTAAATAGGTACATCATACTTCACTCTCTCGCTTCTTCAAGATTTTTTAAGAGAATCTCTTGAAATTCTCTCATTCAAGAATAAAAGTAGTAATTAAATTAAGTTCAGTATATGTCAAACTTATTAACATATACATAGATATTTGTATCTACAGTTATATAAAAAATATATCTATAAAGGTATATATAATGTATAATTATAATATCTACATAAAAGCTGTTTTAATATTTTACATTGACAGTAAATGGCGGGAGGCAAAATACTGAGCGATGTGTGAAATCTAAAATTGCAAAAACTAATGTCCGAAACTGCATAAAAATTAGTACACCTTTTTCATCGCGATAAGAAATTAACCGTGACCCTACGCCGCGGAATATAATCTATTAATTATATGTGCGGAAGGAGGAGCCTCGTGGGAATTTCAAAAAGACAATCTCGACAGCGTAATCCGAATGCGATATCACACGGTTGATAAATATCCGTGGGCCGAACCCGAGACGATAAAGGACACGAAATATGTCGTGTCCACGGATATATTAGGATCCGGGAAATAAAAAGGGAACGGTAAAGAGAGAGAAAGAAGCAGAATGAAATGGATAGGTGGGAAAAAAGATGAGAAAAAGATCCTCCTTCGAAGTTGCTTCCTTCGATGAGGGTTTCACGACGTGGGGCGCTTCCCGGCTGTAGCTTCTTTAGAGGTGACTGCGGGGGCCTCCTCTTCGAAGATAATATCGGAGACACCGGGGGCCCGCTGCGAGATTTACGCGGGACCCCTCCGGGGCGCCCCGCGGGCTCATTCATACGCAAATATTACGAATTGACGCGTTGAACATGGTGGACGTACCACGCGTTATCAATGATATCGTGTCTCCACGCAGTTTATTCGGGGTGGGGGAATAGGCAGGGGGATGTACTTTGGGTAATCTTTTGTTGATTTCTGATTACGGAATAGGGATCCTACAAGAGGATCTATCAAGAGGATCTTGTCCATAAAGGATATTTTATTGCTGCAGCGATTGCGATGTGAGTTTATTCGCGATATCAATGTACTTCAAATCTTGAATTCGAAATAAGAAATAAAATCAATTGTAAAAATTACATATAAATATCTAAAAGAATTACAAAAAATTTTATGACATGATTTTTTTGTGGTTTTTAATGTTCTGCATCTCAAACGTTATATTGCTCAATTGAAATGTGAGACACAACATAACGTGAGGTGCAGAAAAACTTTGAGAAAGCTGTCTCTCCGGATCTTCTCCCTTGACTACTGATGAGCGCTTCCTTCTTGGTCATTTAGCAGTAAAATAACCGGAAATCATGACGAAAGTTCTGAGATATGTGACATGTTATTCTTGAGGTGGACAGGAAAGTGGTCTCAGAATAAACTTTACTGTATAAGTAAAATTTCGTTAAACTTGTGATGGGAACCATTAAATATTTATCAAATATAATTAATCCATAATATACAATACGTTTTCTAGAGGCAAGTTTACCATTGAATACATTGGAAAAATATGTCATTGAGGCAAGTAATAGGCTGCCCCCCGACGACTTTACCGAATTCAAAGACGGTGTTTCTTTTGATGCTTCAGTTATCCGAAGAATTATTTTCTTATTTTAGGCAGCAGTATTTTCGTTGTTCCTTCTCTTTCACATTAAAAAATACATTTTTGACAAATGAGTGTTTTTTTTCTATAAAATTATGTTATATATATTTTTATAGTTAACATAAAAATTATATTATATCAGAAAAATAATTCAAAAGCATATCGATGTTATTTTTAAATTTTACAAAAGCTGAGTATGTATGACGGATCGTATTAGAGAGAACTGCAGATGACCAATTTAATTAGTCGATCGACACTTCATAGCCGTTTGTGGCGTTTGGGATTTTGGCAAATGAGAGCACGAGGCAAATTATAAAAGCTGCGGCTCTATTTTGGTATCTTTTGATCTCGGCTTTCGCTCGGAGGCCGTCGTGGTGATGTATTTGGTCCGAAATATATGAGCTTCAAAGTAACGTTTATTTGAGATTTTTGCGAACGAGTATTTTTTACGTCAATTTTAATCGCGACATTACAAACAGAGAAATGGTGAAATTATTTTTCGTCTCGCATCATCTTTATAGTTCATCATGATATTCAGTTCGTATAGAATTATGAAGACGTTCGTGTTTAACAGAAAATAGAAATTTGTCATCATCAACATACTTCTCGACGTTAAAATCGCCGCGAAAAATTTGCCAGTGGAAAATGCACCCTTTCAGCATGGCGATGTAACCCGGCTGCGCATACCTCCCAGAATATACCACGACGGAAATACGTACATACGCCGTTTTCTCAACTCCACATCACTTTCACCTCTATAACATTTATAACAACCGAACTTGATAAAAATATTCTGGAGATATTGCTAGATTATATTAAATTATAAAATAAATCTCTTCGTACACACATGATGATGAAGTTAATAAAAACACCATCAGAAATACCTACATCGAATATTTAACGTAACGCGTTATTTTAATAACAATGTAATGTGATTTGTCGTCTTGATAAAAACTGCACATTAATTTTTAAAAATGCTACTCGGAAAGAAATATACGAACAAGTGATCGATGATTTACGTTCGGTGGTCGAGTGTAACCTTTGACTGGGCCTATCGCCAGGGTCCGGTGGGACCCACCGCATATTGATGGATGGTCGTAACTCTTGACCGTGATAGACATACCGAGTGGATCCGGTGTGTCCTCGCGGAGGACGCCGATTGAATCCGGGATGAGGACGAAACGCGCGAGCGATATCTCGGCCCCGAGGACGATTGTCATTCAGTGACGGGCAACAGGAAATCGCGGGGCCCATGTGTGTTGCATTCGTGTCCTTGATTCTTAATGACCGCTAATGCGCCGCACCGCATTTCGAATTTAGGAAGTCCTCGACGTTCGATTCGAGACAGACATTAAAGGAGTTAACGCTTCGAAGTCCAACTCATCGGAATAATTTACACATTTATGCAAAGAGTTCCTTCTACATGACTGCTTTTATTACCATTTATATTCTTCTTTTCAAAGTAATTTTAAATCTTCAATCCGCGACGTTCTGAAATAATTTTTATTCACGCTACGACTTTTCTTTGCAATTTTATCGCAATTACTTTTATTTTTTTGTCAAGATAATAATATTATGATTTGGATTAGAGATAATTTGTTCGCAATTTTATATAGATTTCCTTGGTAGTCTTGGGTGCCGAGATCGAAGCGAGGGAAAACGCCACTCAACGTCTGCTGGAGTTTTGTTCCATGGAGCTGGTGAGTTGTCACACGATTTTTATTTCTAAGACTCGATCCCACGCAATCGACACTCGTTTGTTCTCTTCATTCAGCTCAGATCTGGATCGGAAGCCTCTCGACAATGGGCACCTTAAACGGTTCGGGATGTTTGTAACGCGATCCAAGTTTTTTCATTTCGCGGTGACGATTTAATGAAAGATGATCTCCGGACTCGCAGTCGCGCGAGATCGGTCGATTGTGCCACTTCACTTTCTTCACCATTTCTTTCTTTCTTTTTTTATTATTTTTTTTCGACTACAATGTCCTCCCTCATTCAACTCTTTTTTCTTTCAGTTGGATTTTTGGTCTTGCGTGAACACGACATTAAATGGTAAGCGGAGTAGTCAAGTGTGCAACGAATGTTGCGGCAAAATATCGAATTATTTGAATTCTTATAGAGCTCAAAAGGAACGAGGATTGGACGGGTCGAGGATGTTGCCGTCTCGCTCAAAATCCAACGTGTCGCACGACTTGCGCTCTGTCTGGTTCCATAAATGATCTGAACGAATCCTGCCGACCGAGCGACGAACCCGAGTTTTTCTTCTGCCTGGAAAAGCGCGAGGAGTCCGAACGATGCTGCAGTAACGTTTCCAATGACACATGCAGGGCTATCTGCAAGGATATTTTTTATAAGCCTGGCAAACAATCTAATTTGAAGCTGTACAGCAGCAAGGGTTGCTTCCATCAAATCCCCAAGTGTCTGAAAAGTATAGCTGAGGTGAAACACACCGAGGATCCGAAGCAGCGTTAGTTATCATTTCATAAAAAACCGTGATACGATCTATATGGAGTAGACGCAAATAATTATCAAATTATTAATTTCAAATAATTATTGAATTAATTTTATAATAGTATTAAAAAATTATAATTACTTTATAATATATATAATATAATAATAAAATGCACATAGACTTTGGCATTTATAATGTATCGTAATTTTTTAATTAATTAATAAAAATTTAATAATAATTAAATTGTTATAAAAATAATGTTTTCATTTAGCAAAAAGATTAATTTAATTTAGCAAGAAGATTAATCTATTCATACACTTTAATTAATCGTTCGTTGACTGATATCAGCGAATGATCATTGAGGCATCTACGTCGTAAAAATTAGTTAATTATATTTCTGTAGATTTGCACTGTTGCGACGAAGCCACGACTGCGACGTGCTTGGATACGTGTCGCAGTATTCTCCACACTGCGACGACCGACCAGGAGATCATGGATGCTCTAGCGGAGAAATGCAGTCCCGTGTTACCTCAGTCACCGATGTGGAGCTGCTTACTAAAATCGGGCTCGACGAAACCGACGCGATTACCCTTGAACGCTGGCAAATTGGCGTGTTGTACGAAAGCGACAAGGCCTTTCTGTCAGAATTTATGCTGGCGAGCCTTTCAGGCAGACTGGGAGACCGCTTGGGTACAATTAGACGCACAGTGTCTCTCGTCCAATTCAGAAGGAGAACTGAGGAGGTGTCTGGAAGATGCGGACGACTCTTGCGAGATAGGCTGTTCCGGGTTGTCTTACTGTGCGCGGTTTAACGATAGACCTACGACTTTGTTTAGGTACGAACCGTGAGTGAATTAAGATCTGGTCATGTCAATAGTTTGAAGTAATTAGTAATTAGAAAGTCGAATTTTAAAATTAACTCCGAGTGGTGCTGATAAAATTTAAAGCCTTTTAAAAAAATTGGGCTTGTCATATATAATCGAATATTTAATTTCTTAAATGAATGCAATGAAATGCAATGAAAATTTAATTTCTTACTAGAACGTGCACGACTGCGGCTGACGAAGCAGCCAAATGGGAGGCCGATCACTGGTCCAGAGGAAGCATTATTCGTGGATTAGGTGTGCCCGTACGCGTCGCCGCTTCCTGTCCAGCGGAGACTCTTCGCGCGGCGGCTTGTCTTCTACAGCTGCGACCTTGCGAGACAAGAATCCACGAGACGCGACTTTGTCGCGAGGATTGTTTAGAATTGATGGCGAGTTGTGTGGACTGGAGCTCAATCACCGGATCCCACACAGCGGCTACTTTGTGCGCCAAACTATCACCGGGTAGACCGGACGCTCCATGCGTCTCGTTAGGGCCGTTCCTGGATAATTCACAGAATGACGAAGCTGTGATTCATCCTGATGAGGACATCACGACGCCATGCAAGCGGAATCCTTGTCCACAGGGTCAGCTCTGTGTGGTCCAACCGAACGGCGCTAAGATTTATCGTTGCGTGCCGGCTTGTTCTCTCGGCGAGATGTCGAAACAATTGGTGCCGGTCGGATCTTGGATCCAGATCCCTCGGTTTGATCAGCAGGGTTGCCTGAAGATCTGCCAATGCACGACGCGCGGCCTGGAGAAGTGTCGCACGCTCAATTGCTTCAACTTCAAATCCTGCTGGGTGCACGATCGGTTTATCCAACACAAAAGCCACTTCTACCTCGATTGTAATTCCTGCCACTGTTTCGAAGGCGAGTTTACGTGCTCCAAGAGGAGCTGTGACGAGCTGCGAATGTTATCTTTGCCCTGCGATTGTCCGGCTCATTATGTCCCAGTTTGCGGCAGACTAGGTTTCACCTTCGCGTCCGCCTGCCTAGCGAATTGCGCCGGGTTGTCGACCACTGAGGTGGAGTTCGGTAGCTGCTCTAGCAGGGATCCCTGCATACCTAATCATTGCGACAGCTCAGAGAGATGCGTCCGTAGACCTAGAGTTTGCTTGACTGCTTTGCACAAACCATGCCGGCAATACGAATGCGTGCCGATAGATTGCAATCCGCGTGATGAATCCAGTGGACCGGTTTGCGATCAAGAGAATCGCCAGTATCCTTCTGTGTGTGCGATGATCCGAGCTGGAGCCACACTAAGTTACAGAGGACCTTGTCTAAAAGGATGCAGTCTTCGGAATCAGGTGTGTGGCATCAACGGCGAAGTCTACACTAACGAATGCGCGGCTTGGGCCGACAAGGTCGTCGTAGACTACGAAGGTCCTTGTGTCGCCGTTGGTCTCATAGCCGATGAAACGAAACCTCGCTGCGGTGATACCGTACAGTGTCCTCCCTTAAAGGAGCCGTATTGCATTGGGGTCACCCCTCCTGGTGCTTGTTGTCCTATTTGTGGAGGAGCGGCAAGATTGTTCTACTCGAAGAAACAGGTAGATACTCTCAAATGAGATGTCTTTCAGACTTTGGAATTATCTATAATCTAATATTTATTTATTATATAGGTGGACAGGATCTACTATATGATGGATGAGGAAACTGATAAGGACTCCGTCACTCTAGAAGCTCTCTTGGTCGCTCTAGGTCGCCAACTGCAAGTAGCGCAATGCGCTCTTCGTGGCATGATGACACCCGATCGCGATATCTTCATAGTCGTACAGCCCATCACCAAGAAGCCATCGATGCTGCAATTGCGAGCTTGCGTGACGGAAACGGAGAAGCTCGTCACTAGGATTTCGGAGAGGAGTCCTCTAATCGCAGCGGAAGTACCTCTGGGTTCACTGAGCAGAGCCGAGATAGCCCACAGTTATATTTCTAATGCTACGAATATTCGTGCTTGGCTCGCGATAGTTGCCGTTACCATCTTCTTGCTAAACGTTTTATCCTGAGTTACAATCAAGCCAAAAGGAAAATAAGATACATCGCTCTTATTCTGTCAAATCCAAAGTAAATAGTGTATAAAGTACATTTTAATTTTTAATGAATCGCGTAAGATATCCGAGATTTATTATCGTCAAGGATAGATGCAGCTATGAGCGATTAATCTTATTTTCTGCTTTGTTGAAAGTATTTCTTTACAGTTTACCTAATCGCGATGCATTCGCGGCGACGAATGTCTACAGCGTGTCTCGTGTCTGTGATTCTTCTAGTGCCTTCTAATAGCGTACAGCAGAATGTATTTTTAGTTATCAATTAATATTGCCAAAGAGGAAAGAGTATACATAATGAGAGTGTATGTACAAAAATATACGATTTCCTGCGCGTGTAATCCGTTATTTCGTCGCAGATAATCAAGAACTGCTCATTATAAATTAAATAATTAAAAAGATTCCGTAAATTTAAGTTAACATATATCGCGTATTGATTGACATTAGTATATCGTGTGTTCACTTATGTGATTTTTATACAAAAAGCTCGAAGAAGTATATCATTCAAAGAAATAATCTCATTCTTTCGAGTTTTCGTTATTAACTCTAGCTATACACTTTTTTTCTACCCTTGATATACATGCTCAGGTCCCTGGGACCCCATTCATATTTGTTATCGTAACTTCCGTAAAAATGGACATTCAATTAATTTTTTTTTGTCAATCGATGGAGAATTGATTAAGGAACAAGTCCACAATGCGTAAAAGTCGATAGAATTAAGGAGCTTCGAGATATATAGGTTCAAGGAACAGAAAAGTTCAGAAACACGAAAAAAATCTCGATTTAGCAAATTACATTGGGGTTTCAGGGACCCCAGTGTGTGTATAGCTAAGGTTAATTTTGTTCGATAGAAAAAAAATTAACGTAGGATTTTATTAAGAATGCTGAACGTTATCAACGTAAGATTTTATTAAGAATTGTTATTAACGTATGACTGGCGTATGTTGCGTGCGATTTTTTTACGTTACTGAACGTTCGTTCGAATTTTTATTTCGTATAGGTAAATAAATAAAATAGAAGAAATATCATTAAGGGAATAATGTGGGTGCTCGCATTTTATTTATAAATATGCGAAAACTTGGATTGCCTGCAGTGGTTTGTGCCAATGATATAAATAATGCTCTCACAATCGTTAAGTATATCTTGTTATTGTAGTTTGTTAAAAACAAACACATTATTTGCATGTATAATAAATCTCTAAACTTTTATCATATACATTCGCGTATGCGTATGACAACCTTACGGTAGACATTATACTTCATTAAAATGATCCCAAAACTTTATAAAACTTTATAGCGACCTCGCGATGCAGTGTGAGCACCAGACGCTTGCAGTTTGATAAGTTCTTCCTTGATGAGTCGAGATACTTCCGCCTTGGCCTTGCTGACCGCCAACTCGCTCGTCGATTCTATTGCCAAGTATAACTTCCTCTCACCCTCTGGTGGCATTTTCCCAGGTGCGATATACGTTCCTCTCACTGTCAAACCTGCCTCAGAATATTCTGAGATTTGAGCAAGTGCCTCCTTGCTTGTGACTCGCCATCTCGCTTGTTGCGGGAAGTCATTGATCTCGAGCTCCTCTTCATACTTGCGGAATGTTTGCTCGCCCGTTTCCACATCACTTTCTACGAGATCTTCCTCGCGTGGCTGATAATTCAACTTAGTATTTAGCTTCGCTGCTAGTTGTTCCGCGACTGTTTTTGCCTGTATAAAAGAAAAAAAATAGTTATTTACGATCGTAAAATTATTATATACAGTAACATTCGAAGAAAAAACTAGTATTTTACCGTGATAAGATTCGTAGGTCCTGCACCCTTGAGTATGGCTTCCGCTGCTTGTTGAGTAGCGCCTTTCGCTTCAGCGCCCAGATTCTTTGCAATGTTTATCTTCGACGCCAGTCTTCTAGCCAATTCGAGCTTATCAGTGGCACTAGGAATAGGTTGACCGGGAATTGTAACACTGGCCGCGGTTGGTTTGGCAATTTCACGAACAGTTCTCTTAGGCGCTAGCATACTCTCGATCTGTTGGTCGATATCGTTTTCTATGTCCTCGTCGTCGGAATCTTGCAGTCCCAAGGCTGCTTTTTGGAATTTCTTCTTTTCATTCGCCAAAGCAGCCTCTGATTCGTCAAACTTAAATCCTTTGCCACTGAAACCACCTCCAGTATGAACCTTCTTTCCATCTGCGGCTTGGCGAGCTTTGTAACCTTCCCACAATTGGCGCAAGGGTTCTGGAACAGGTACGCCCGCTAACTCGTGCGCACGTAAAATGTCACCAGCGTAACGTTCTTGCTCTGATGTAATAAAGGTGTACGCGTATCTGAAGGGGAAACAAATCATAATAAATTTGAAATAAATATTTTATATATTGTGTGTGTGTGTGTGTGTGTGTGTGTAAAAATTCAAAGGTTTATATCTTACCCTTTATTTCCTGCTCGACCAGTTCTACCACATCTGTGCACATAATCCTCATAGTGATTAGGACAATCATAATTGACAACCAATACTAAATGTTTGACATCCAAGCCTCTAGCGGCGACGGACGTGGCTACGAGTAATTTTGTTCGTCCCGCTTTGAAATCCAATATGGTTGAATCTCGATCGCATTGGTCTATACCGCCGTGAAGAGACATGCAAGAATATGAAGCTTTCATAAGATCCTTGAGCAACGTATCTGCGTTCTCTTGTTTGTCTACGAATATAATGGTGGAGCCTTTGTCTTGATAATGTCCAAGGATCTCAAGCAACTTATAAAACTTCTGATCTTCTTCAAGTACAACTACATGCTGCTCCACATCCTTGCAAACGACAGAACGCCCACCGACTTGTACTTCGACTGGTCTCGTAAGTATTCTTCTGGCTAACGCCTCCATTTGTCGTGGAAACGTTGCGCTAAACAGTACCGTTTGTCTATCTGGTCTTACATTCTCCATAATTCGCATCACCTGCGGTTCGAAACCCATATCAAACATCCTGTCAGCCTCATCAAGTACTACATACGTTACTCGACGTAAATTGGTCACTCGTCCGCTGTTAGCAGCAAGCATGTCGATCATCCTTCCCGGTGTGCATACGATGATTTCAGCTCCTCTCTTAAGTTCTGCTATTTGTTCAGAAATGCCGGTTCCACCATAGACACACACGTGCGAAAGACCCAGCGATTTTGTAAATTTTTTCGAATCCCTACCAATTTGCATACACAATTCTCTAGTTGGTGTCATAATCAACGCGATTGGTCCGTCACCGTCGGCTAACGGTGGTTGATCGAGTATATGACGAAACATAGGTAAAAGAAAAGCTAACGTTTTTCCGCTACCGGTTTTCGCTATACCTATGAGATCGCGACCAGACATGATCGCTGGAATCGCTTGGCATTGAATAGGTGTCGGTTTCTCATAACCAAGTTTCTTTAATACTTCTAATTCCTTTTTAGTTACGCCACATTGCGCCCAAGACTTGATAGGTTTTGGGCAACCTTTACCTTTCACGCGAATGCCTTCTAATTCTTCTTTGTACGCTTCCACTTCTTCTGGTGTCATTCTTGCTGCAAGTATATAGTAAATGAGTAAATATGTATATATATATATATTTATACAATAGAAAACATACACTAGAAAATAAATAATTTAAAAATATAGCCATACCTATCTCAGGCACTTCAACATAGAAAGACTTTCGGAATGGTTGATACTCTGTTGTAGCATGATCAACTTTAGCTAATTCTCGCTTCTGTTTGTTTGCTATACCGGCCGCAGTCTCGTGAAGATTCTCGCCCTCTTCTTCGCTAGAGTATTCCAATCCATCTTGATTTTGTTCAATCAATTCTCCTTTCTGTTTCTGCACTTTTTTCTTAGCTACGCCAGTTACAATGACCACACCACCGCTCTGTGATGCAGAATTAGTGCCATTGTTGGCATTTTTCGGAGCTTTACCATCAAATTTATTCACTTTTCTCACTTCTTCTTGGACCTATTGAATTAATTAGACGTAAGTATATATAAAATCAAATTGAGTATATAAATTATAGTAATACTTGCCTCTGCCATAAAAGCATCAAGTGGATCAATCTCCTCCTCTTTATCTTTTACCTCTTCATTTACTTCTTCAATTTCTTCCTTTGCACCTTCTTCTTTTGCCTCCTTGTTATTCTGTACCACAGGAGTCTCTTCATCACTATCATCCTCAAGGGACCACTTTTTCATGGGTAGCTGAAGATTTGCCAAAATAGATGTCTTACCGTCTTTTTTGGTTGCTTCCAGTTCTTTCTTCTTCCTTTCTGCTCGCCATCTTTCTATCCTCTCTCTTCTCTTTTGCATTTCCAATTCCAGCCTTTTTTGCTCTTCCTCCTACAATACAAATTTTCATATTGCTTGTTTTTCATCACTTAGGCTAAGTTCACAACCTTGCTTTTTAAGAGGCTGTAAGCTGTAAGCTGTAAGTTGTAAGCGACGATATATCAGCCACAGAATTTATGCTTTTAGGTCGTAAGAATTGAATTTTACTCGATTCGCTTAAGTCTAACAGTTAAAGACTGCGCAAAAACAGTTTAAAGACAGAAATTCACTTAATCTCTTTAGACCAATGACTTAAGGCCTCTTAAAGCAAAGTTGTGGACCGAGCAATAATCTTTGAAGGTTCACCTTGTCTAATTTTGTGTGATCAAAAGGTAATTCCTCATTGTCCCCCTTTTCTTTATCCTTTCTATCACGGGAACGGGACCTGTTCGATCGTTCTTTGCCAGAGCGCGAAGATTTTGAGCCTGTAAGACGCTTTTCTTTACTGTCTCCACTAGTATACCGAGAACAATCAATGTCAATGGATTATTTTGTTGTTACAATTATTATTGAAAACATCTACAAAAAACATGAAGCAAGGAGAGGAAAGTGAACACCACGAACAACTGTTTCAGATTGAAACTCTTTTCTTGAGTATACCGTTTTCTCTCGCGATCCCTGTCCCTCTCGGAACGTTCCCTTCTATCACTCCTCTCTCTGTCTCTATCCCGCGAACGACTCCTCCGCTCTCGATGTCGTCCTTTATCTCTCTCCCTCTCACGGTCCCTGCTCCTAGATCGTCGTCGTTTCTTCTCGGGTTCGGCCGACCTCGATCGCGACCTCGACCTCGATCTCCGCCGGTGGTGTCTGTCTCTACGTGAACGTTTATTTGATAATTAATTCGAGATAACGAGTTCAAAATAAAAGCGAAAAGCGTGTCATATAACCTCAGTTACACGGGTCACTTACTTGTCGCTACTCCGCACCATGGTAGATTACGTATCTATTACACGGGTCGTCTTCTTCTTCTTCTTCTTCTTCTTCTTAGTTAATGGCTCCTGCCTTCCATGGAGAAAACGGAGACAATACGGCCAGATCACGTAAAGTTGCTATGAGTGTGGTATGGCAATATAGTGTGGGAGGTTGGCGACTACAGCGATACAAATCGCCGTTGAAACGAAGCCTAAAGAGGCTCCGAGTACACGCGACGGGATGGCGCGCGACACTGTGAGTGTCTCGGGGACGGGGAGGGCGGTTAAGGCTGGCGCAGGCGCATAAGCACCGTGCGCACGCCGCGAGCAGGAGCCGCGAAAATTGATTTATGCCCGTATTCATAGGCTGCGTTTCATTATTCACTGTCAG